>NC_016090.4:46707362-46884625 GCF_000004515.6 Glycine max | reverse complement strand
ATTGAGCAGAATGAAGGGGGTAAATCGGTAATGCGATTAGCGAGAAGTTCAAACTCGTGAAGATATTCATTGACGGACCCTCGTTGAGTAAGCTTGAACAACGTTCCCTTGGGATCGTCGGGTTTCCAACGCCCGCAACATGGATGTCCATGACATGATGAGGCCATTGCGAAACATCCATTGAAACCAACTTAAAGCAGGGCCGTCCATATAAAAGGAGGTGACGGTGACGCGTTCTTCGTCGGGGGTGTGGTGGTAGTCGATGAACTAGGAGATCTTAAAGATCCATCCCATAGCATCCGTGCCATCAAAGCGCGAGACATCGAGTTTGATGTGGTGGCGGGAAGAGGGAGGAGATTGTGGATGAGGTAATGGTGGAGGGTGTTGGTGTTGAATTTGTAGGAGTTGCAACTGTTCTTGGATGGAGTCAAGGCACAATGAGAGGTCATGGTGAGTCTAGGTGAGGCGGAGAACGGCCTCCTCCAAAAGGTCGGTCGTCTTGGAGCGTGTGTTATGCTCAACCATGGAGGACGTCGACAGGTCAGACCAAATGTTAGCAGTGGTTCTCCTAAGTTCAAGACTAAGGGCAGTCTCCAGGAGGAAGAAAGGAAATAACAAACTTAAGGTTGAATATTCTACATTTTATTTAGTGCTTTTTGATATTTAAAGGCCTCGAGTCTCGAGAACCTTCGTGCACGAAAATATCAAATATGTACAATAACCACAATCCCACTACAATAACCGCACTCCTATTACAATAACTGCACTATCCTAATGCTGCATGTAGTCATGCAAATACGTGGGTGTATGGGTCTCTCTCCTGGGTTGTGGGTAGTGCTGCTCATAGTCATGCTCCTTATCATTGCCTCTGCGGTCCGACAGAGGACGTGCTTACGCAATCGAAGTCTATGCCTGACTCCTGCTCCTGCCTCCTTGTAACGTTTCTCTCTCTATTAGGATTCCGATGAAGTTTGCATTGCACTTGTGTTTCGTTTTTATTGTTGAGCTAATGGATAAAGATTGGTTTCGATTTAGAAATGCAGGGACAAATGTTTGTTTTGCATTTTAGATGGATGGATTTTTAGTATATTTTTATAGATAATTGTAATTATTTTAAGTTAATTATTTTAAATTTTAAAATTAATGGAGTAATAAAGTTATTGACAGAAAGTGCAAAAAAATTAAAATGAAATTTTTTAAAATATATGATTAAAATTAAACGTTTAAAATTTAATATATCAAAATAAAATAATCATAAAATATAAGAAATAAAAAATGACATTCAATTTTTAAAAAATAATCACCTCTTAAGTTATTTAATTTTATAATAATTTTAAAATAAAAATAAAATTTATAATAAATTAATAAATCTAACTTAATTTTAAAATAATTTTATATTTATTTTTAAAAATAATATTTTTTTTGTAAAAGAAAAAATATAATCTCACCGCCATCGCCTACCTCCCCAACCATTCCACATGTCTTTATTACCACAATGGTGACTCCCATCACTGCCACAACCTCCTTCACTACACTCTGCCTATCACTATTATTTCATGATAAAATGAAATAAGATAAAATAGTTGATTTATTTAAATTATCTTTAATTTATAATTTTTTAAAATAAAAATGGTTTTGATTTCTAAAATTATAAAATTAAAAACAAAGAATAATCATGAATGGGACCTTAATTAATTAAAGGTACTTTAAGAAAAAATATATATAACAAAAAATTATAAATAATCCTAAAAACTTTTACTGATAATTGACTTGATCATTTGGTAACTGAGTAAATAAATACATGTAACGTTTAAATTTAGAAAAATAATTGCTTTTTTTTTAAGTGAGTTGTATTACAATATCATGTTTCTTATGTTTAAATAATTGTTAAAGGAATATTATTTAAAGATTCAAAATATAATTTTCTAATTAAATTAAACTTTTTATTTATCAAGTTACTCTGCACTCATCTGATATTTCATGATTACTCATTAATGTGACATTTTGACCGTATTGACCTTTTAAAAAAAAACTATTTACAGAAATAATGTAGAAAACATATATATTTATAGGTCTAAGGTTGTTTTAGGCATACCAGATTGGGAGGCGCCGTCTTAAATACCACTTGGCGGTTTAGTGTTGGCACCTAATGGAAGGCGCCGAATTAGTTTGCTTTTTGCATCTGTGTAAGTTTTAGGAACTTGATTTAGCTTCTTGGGAGGCATCATTTAAAACCTTACATCCGTGACTATCAAATATGTTTTGTTGGAAAATCAACGGTTTATAATAATGTATATGCTAAATGTGAATTTTTGTCATGTTTTATATGGAATTGAAGTTACTAATATCAAATTTTTCGTAAGCTTCTCAATTTTAAAATCTTAAAAGAAAAAAAAAACTTTCATCATCTCATTAATATTAATGAATATGTTGCACTTTTTATTAACATGTATTCACATTTTTACTAAAAAAATAACTAAAACAAAATCTTTTAAATATAAAAGAATGAACTGAGACTTTTAAAACTTTAAAAATTAAAATAAAAAAACCCTAAAACATATAAGATCAAAAATCATATTTAGCCAAATATATGTAGTAACTTCAATGTATTTAGTTTTATACAATCAATTAAAATATTAATTATCTAGTACTTCTCAAGTACCACTAGGAAGGATCATCATTTATCCATGTGTTTCCCAAGATTCAGATAACTTTTTAGGTAAGAGTGTTCATTGGTTTAGATCAATCCAATGAGCCCGACGATTCAAAACAAATCAATTGAATTGGTTTGAATTTTTTTCTAGCTCAAGTTTAACCTGAATCAAATCAATTATAAATGATGACAATTGGTTTAAGTATTGGATTGAGAATTTTCAAATCTAAACCAATTTGAACCAAATTGTATATATTATGAATTTTTATTATTTTTTAAATGCTAAAGTTACTTGTATTTTGATGTTGTTTTGTGCATCTCTTTTGTATTTTATGCCCATCACACACACTCATAAAGATTCACTTTGAGACTTTGATTTTTTCCTCAGATAACCCTAAAAGGATGCTGCACATGCACTAATAGAGCCTCCTCATAATGGTCGTTGACGTTGTTGAACTTCCTCTCAACCTCCACTCAGTTTGTGTTGACAATGCAATTAAAACTGTCATTTTATATTTTTTTCGAAACACACATTTTTATTGAATATCTAATGATCTGAATTGAACTAATCCGTTTAACATCGATTTGGTTTGATTTGGGTTAACAAAAAAAAATCTAAAATCCAAATTAATTAAAATCAATTGGTTCAGATTTTATTTTTCTCCAAACTCAAACTAACCTTATTCATAAACATTCCTAATTCTCTAGTTCGTGTGTGTTCTAGTTAAGATTTAAGAAAGAAGAAATGAAATCAGAATCAATAGATTACTAGATCCAAGTTCAGAATTAGTGTGTGAATTAATGTCTAATGGCTTGATTACAGAAAAATCTTAGTATACTCTGACAAGTATTGAGGCTGAGCATTTAGTTTACTTTACGTGGACACACTATTAGGAATCCCTCTACATGTAACGCCGGGTTGAGAGGTAGGTGCAAGTAACTCGTAAGGTAAAACCCCTGCGCCACAACGGTTCCTGAGTGTTGGATCACGGTTCCTTTTCTCAATCTCGTTCTCTATCCGTCTGATCTCTGTGGAGAAGCTATAGAATGCCTGAATGATCTCTGCATCACCTGACCAAATGGATGAGTGTCGCCGCTCTCCCAAATACTCCTCGTCGGATGAGTGGGTAGAGAGGATGTCAACAATAGCCATATATTTCGTAGCTTGTAACACGCTGGGCAACGCATTTAGGAAAAACTTTTGGGGATCAGCTAAGAAATTGGCATATTCAGTACTAGTACTCTCGACTTCTGCTTCTGGGATTAATCTTCTCATTAACGGAGGACGATTGGGCACATAACCTCCGTAAGGGTACTGCCCAAAATTAATAGCTGCATGCTGTGCGGATACCGTCCAAATCAAGGTGGTAAGGATAGACACAAGATCCTCGCTATTATTCAATGTGGGCCACCACCTTTCATGCCTAAGATCGGCATGGCCCACATTGATTGACTCAGAGTACCAAGCTTGTAGCTCTTTGTCATTGCAAATCAGGCTTGAATTTGAATGGTGGTAGTAGTGGTTCACATAGGTGCGGACCCAGTTTTCAATTGCAGACCAGATCAGAAGTCCATCCGTTGCATAAGGGTAGTCTTCAATTAGGAGCTTTACACCATTTGGTTGTGTTGGGTCAGGTACCGCCATTCCCCTGCACCAGCCAGTAGGGATGGAATGGAATTCATTCAACTGAGAGAGAGAAAGAGAAAGAGAAAGAATTATCATTTTCATCTACTTTTACCTGCGTATAAGATCTGCAGGGAGGCCCTCCATGTCAAAGCGCCACAAGTTTTTGTATGCAGCACAACTGATCTCCATACAGTACCGCCCAGGAGTAAAACAAGACTCAATGATTCCATCAGCATTGATCAGTTTCTGACGGGCTAAAGCATTGATATCTAATGTGTACCTCATGTGTGGATCCAACAGCTTAAAAACAGGATGCATTGCACTTAATTGCCTATGAGCAGACAATATAAATGGTTCCATGCAGGCATGTGTGCGCAACCTTTACCGAACAAAAAAATTGGCTAATTTAACCAACAACATGTAATTTGAAGTTAAATATTTTATATGTATGGTGCTTCCGGGTTTGCTTACCAATGGTTAACAAGTTGGTGCACACCAGCGTCATTGGCACAAACATGAGCTTTGGCAAGCTGCCACTTCCAATTTGTAGTTGCATCCACAGGAGGGGTAACTACACGTTTCCATCCGGAACTTGGTCCGAGGCTAAGTTCTATAGCAATAGGCTTGAGAGTGCCAAGTGGTGTCAAGAAAAATATGGTGCGGGTAGCATAGGATTTTCTACCATCAAGGGCATTGATCTCGTCAAGAAATGGAACATAGACATCGTGGTAATTTATCATAAACAGCTTATTTTCCACTATTGCCTGATAAACTCAAAGGAATAAAGTTAGTAATAGGGGCCCGATTGTTTAAGAGAACTCATGGGATTTAGAAACAAGACATTGTTAGTCATTTAATTAAGAATTTTGAGGGTACCTGTTGCACGGTCATGCCATTAAGTTGTCCCAGAATATGCTCTTCTTTGAGTGCAGACTCTTGGTGGCCATATATTTCCGGGTCAAGTTTGCTCACCGGTGGGAAAACTTTAAGCCCCTCAATGTTAACAGGGTTGACTCCTGCTATTGCTTGCCGGGCAAATTCATCATCTCGCAGCCAGGCAAATTTGTCCTCTGTATGATAATTAAACACACGAGATCATTAGTTTAATCAGCCAGAAAAGCAAATACAACACCTTGGTTACAAAAATAATTATATATTAGTCCCACATATGCTAATAAACACTTATTATAATCATCGATGAATTAAGTAGAAGAATTATCATGAAGCTTAATCCAATCTGGCTTGGAACCGTTGACAGTGATGTGGAAGTCCTCCTTTTACGGACCTATATATATATATAGGGAGGAGATCCACTTACTCCAAGAGCAACTCTTTTAGAGTTACTCCAAGAGTAAGTTGGCAGGCAAAAAGTCTCTTAAGTTACACAATATATAGCAGTTTTGGCCACATATATATCTTTTATCTCTATACTCCATAAATAAAGGCACGCCAATAGTTAATATAACAATGAGATCTAAAATTGAAATCTTACAACAAAGAGGTAAATAAGCGAGGTTTAGTTATGTAGGTGAAATTAGTTCAGGCCAAAATTCTAATAATTAGAAGGACAAGACAACGGGATACTCACTGGAAATAATCTTGGGAGTGTCATACTTAAGAAGTCCCCGGCCGCAATCTTGTATCTTTGTGAGCACTTGTGGCAAAGGAATTTTATTCAAAATTTCATCACTGTAAAGGTCGTCAATGTCTGAAAATCTGTTGAAGTCATGGTTATTAGCAGAAAGACTAGCCTTAAGGCCCGGGATCAAGTTATGGAGCACTGCCTTGAGCCTCTTGATTACGAATGTGTTCAGCTTAGACTCATTGAATTGCTCGTCTCTTGGTACGTACATAGGCAGTGGCATCTCCACACGACTCTCAGCATGCATATCTGTAATACTCATCAATTTACTGTTATGCCAAGTAACTAGTATTACGTAAAACTCAATTCTCTCCGCACCCATCAAAAAATATAAAAGTATAGAGAAATAATAATCCTAATCCTGGCACAGTCAATGCCTTAAGAACTATATTATAAAGTGAATGATCAGTTCTCATAGTGATTGAGTTGTTAATGTTACCTGTATCAGTGGGGGCGCGGCCAGTACGACAGCGTCTTGGGTATGGATGGTTTTGGGATCCACCGAGAGTTGGTCTGGTAAGCTCAACTCCTTCATCTGGATTTCCCAGATCGTTGTATGTATCGAAATCATATATTCTATCAGATAATTTTCTAACTCCTTTCCCATCACCTCTAAGATTTATCAGCTCCTTCTCCCTCAATACTCTAAGTCCAGCAGGTGTATCACCAGGTAAATATGTCTGACAAAATAAATCAAATAATATATAATATAATTTCAGATTTTTTTTTGTTAAAACCAGAATTAACACACACACAAAAAGAGAAAGATTGTATGTAATAAAATACTAGTACTGTCTTTTTCTAAGTGGTTGTATTAAATTTGGTGGTGTCTATGTTGTCGGTGGTTGAAACGTAAACTTAAATTAACCCTAGCATTAGTCAATAAGAATTTTCAAAACTCATTTCAAAGGTATAGCTGCTTGTTTATGACTTTGGTGAAGACTTTTTCTTTGATGTAAAATAACTACAATACAAAGCAGGAGAGTCAACAATTGAAAGTTTGAAATTTTTCAATAAAAAAGAAAATGGAGTGCCTGTTCAACTGATTAGCATTCAAATATAATTAACCAGTAATTGCTTTGACCTTCCAAGTTGGAAAATTACTGTAGCATTCAAATATAATTAACCAGTAATTGCTTTGACCTTTCCAAGTTGGAAAATTACTGTAGCATTCAAATATAATTAACCAGTAATTGCTTTGACCTTTCCAAGTTGGAAAATTACTGGTTAGTTAGTTACCTGGTTAGAAAAGAATATCCTCTCTCCTTGTACCCACGACTTGCAGGGGAAATGAACTGCTCCACTGGCAAACCCTTCGATGGTTATACTTTCCAAGAAGAACTCTCTTTGGTGTTTGTTTGTCACGGTAATAGCTCCAGGGACTCCAAAATTCGAGTCCACAATGAATTCAGTTGTGTAATTAACTCTCTCTGCTTTGACGTTGGATTTCTTCGACCAGTCCTTTAGCGTTGCTTTGCTGCTCTTCTTTGGAGATTTCGTTTCTAAGGAATCATTAAAATGATAGAAGAAAATTAAAGGACTTTTCTGTTATGAAATGGTCAATTTGTGACACCTAGCTAGAAAAAGAAAATGATTAGAATGGTGAGTTGTGAAAGGCTGGCTTACTTGGATCAATCTCGGTGCTGATAAGCTCCAGCACAACATTTCTAGTTCCTATCCTATCATTGATGGCATCAAAATGCTTTAACATAGTCTCTTTGAAATCCTCTTTGATTTTATTCCTCACTGTCACCACCGCTCTGACCTTGAATTGTACTGGTTTCTCTGCTTGCACTGTCAGTGTGGTCTTTATCAAATCCTCACTGATAGCTGCCACCGGAAACTTTGCACCCTTCCTCAACCTCATAACTCGTGGGTTTTCCGAAGGAAGCAAGATAGGATTGACCCAGAAGGTGCCATGCTTGTTGTGCAGAAACACTTTGGAGGAAGCAGAAAAAAATGAGGAAAAACCCATAAGTTCTTTTGAAAGGGCCATGTTCTGTTTCTTGCAATGGAACGGGTCGGGATGAGCAGCCTCGTATTTGATTAATACTATGATAAGTCAGACAGCATCAAACTGTTTTTTTAATTTTAAGAAAAGAAAAACATACATACATACATACTACTCCCTAGGCCAATTTATTTGTCAATCCACCTGAATCGGCTACCAAGTCAAAACCAGCTTTAGGCAGAATAACTCCGCGTCGATGGGAAACAGACATTTTTTGACCTTGAGTACGTTTCATATTTAAATATTTAATTTAATCAGATACAATCAATTCTTATAATAACATAAACATTCAAGCCGTTGCTTAACAGTATTTTTTCCCCCTTAAAAGAATCTTATTTATAATTTTCTTCTTTTTTATGTTTATTTTATTTTTCAAAACAGCCCGAAGTTAAAAGAATTTAAAATTTGATTAAAATCAGAAACAATGTTTAATTCCTTATAATGAAATAAACTGTTTCTTTTCTAAAAAATAATTTTTATGATTATAATCAAACATAATTTAGTTTATGCTTTTTTTAATCTCTAAAAATAATTATTGGATTATTTTATACTAGAGTTAGTTTTTTAATCCGACAAAAACTGGCCTATTATCTTTTCCAGATGTTAGAATGACTTTTAAGATTTCTCTTTTTTATGTTTGATACACATCAAATGATAGAACAACAGAAGACAAAATAGATAATGTTATATATAATTTACTATAGAACCCTTTTGAATACCAATAAAATTTATATTATTTGTGTTAATATAAATTATATTATTACTATTATTATTTTAGCAAATAAAATGAATCTTATATGTAAATTAGAATAGTTATTTTGAATGAGAATATTTTTAGGTATTATTCTTTCAACGATGACTTTTTTTTTTTTAATGAGAGTGTTTTTGAGAAGTTTTCTTAGTATCTTATATCTTTCAATATATTTTTTATTTTTTATTTTTAAATTTAATTTCTATAATTTTTTAGAGAAAATTATGAATAGTTAAAATAACTTTGTAGATTGTATCACAATATAGATTATTTATTATAATCTAAAATATGATTTATATGTTAAAAAATAATTATTTATTATAAAATTTAATTATAATATAATTTATACTTTCAAAATATTTATTATAAATTTCAGTTATATAGAATAAATATTTATTATGTGTATTGTAGAAACTAAAATACTAGTTAATTATATACGACATAAATCATCATATATAATAAAATAATTTATTTTTATAATAATTACTTCAAAAATTAAATCTAAAATGTAAAAAATTAAAAATTACACGAACCACACATGAAAATTAAACTCTAATAAATTTATTTAAAGTTTTTCCTTACGTCAAATTCCTATTTATTTGTTTCTCTATCGGTTGATGGCATTTTTGTCATCAGACGATAAACAATTATAAACGGACATATATAAAAATAAAATTCTTTTTGCATACATTTTGTATGATAATGTTGATACTTACATTTTTCTATTATAATCATATGATTTAAATTAGAAATATAAATAAGTAAATTTATTTGTGAACTATTCAAACTTAATTCATTAAATGTTTGACCAAGCTTGTTTGTTTAATTAAATCAATAAATATAAGTTTCAGGTTTAACTTAATTATTTAAATAAGATAAGTTCGTTTTACCAGTTAGAACTAATAACTTGTTTACATAAATAACTCCAGAGAGAAAAAAAAATTAAAATTATATAAATTTTATTATATCATTCCACTTAATTTTATTTGTAGATTATTATCTAATATTAAAATTATATAAATAACTCATTATTATCTAGTATTAAAATGTTATATTAAATAATAAAATGATAAAGTTAAAAAATAATTTAAGGAAAAAATTTCACAAAATAAAAAACTAATTAAGTAATAAATGAGTTAAACAAATTAAACTCAAGTTTTAATTGTTTTAAACAAGTCAAACTTTTAATTAAACTTATTTAAATGAATGAATCAAATTTAATTCATTTATTTTTTTTCATAAGTCTAAGTCTATATTTTTACTCGGCTGTACAAATTTGCATCCCTAATTAAGTTTAACATTTCTCATAATATCACGACGAATACATTTTTATTATTAACCCATTATTTGCTTCTATAAAAGAGTTGAAATCAAAAACATATAAAGCGTTTGACTCCTAAAACTATTTTGATAAGGCTATTAAAATTTGTAGCACACCAACAAGTTTTGATAAAGCGTACCAGTACGTCTCAAAATAATAATCGTGTTGTTTAATACATATTAAGAAAAAATAATTAATAGATAAAAAGAATAATAATTTTATAAATTTAATTTTATATCATTATTAATTTATTTATAAATTTTATTATTCACCATTAATATTATAAAAGATATAAATAAAAAAATATAATTAATGTTATATTAAAAAATTAAAATAATAATTATTTTGAAATAATTATATAATAATTATAATGGGCGGAGGAAGAAGTAAAATATATAAGTATTTTCTTGATAAAAGTGTACATTAAATGTACCTCTTTATCGCTTTGATATTACTTAATTATATTTGTTAAGATATATGAGCGTTTTATAAAAGTTAACCAAGACGCAACAATGTTTTTTATCTAAGCGTCCAAAACTTTTGCCTTGTGTCAAGTACCTATTTGTTTATTAATTATAAAATACATTAATAATCATATATGATAAATTGATGCATAAAGTAAGTCTCTCTAAAATATGTGAAATTATAAATGGTTCTCGTCAGCATTACATATCATAAGAGTTTGCACCAGCTACTGTTATGGATTCTTTCCTGATTGATTCAGCTAGCTTAGACTAATTGGTCTTTATCTTTCCTTCCTGTACCAAAAAAACAAAGATTTCGTCCCATTTCAGTTCCTCTAAAACTTCAACATGTTACTTTAATATTAATTCACAAATATATTGTCTAACCAAATCTTGTTTCAATTTTACAACGTATTCTGCTATTCCTACCCTGTATTTTTGTTCAACTTTGTGATTTTTGAAAAACATATGATAGAAACGTGATTCCATTGATTAAAGATACAAAGGAAAACATCTTTTCATTGTGCATTTGGATCAACAGAATCACATTTTGTAGTGTATTGTGTCGGTAATTTTTAACAGATTGGAAACATGTTTCCGTGTTTCAAAATATTCAATGAAAATGTGCTCACATTCTGTAAGTTGTGGAGCTAAAAAAAGAAGAGAGGGCCTAGAAGGCGTGTCAAGGGTCAACGATGGTGAGAGGAACATTGTTGGGATACAAATCAAGGTGCGAGAGAGTGGGCAGAAGAATTGGAAAAACGACCTTGGCAAATGACTATCGCCATGGTAGCTATCAGGCTCAATTTTTTTGTGGCGTGGTAGTTGGCAACCACCACTCGAGCTCCACTGCAACTGCCAAAGGTTGAGTGATTTTCCATTGATGCGATGTGATCGTGACAACCTCCTTGATGCCCTGTGGCACGACGGGTACAAACACTAGAAAAGGGGAGGGAGAGGAGTTGGTGTGGTGGGGAAATACAAGTGAGAATAATTAGGTGATTGCAAATGTTTTTGAAAAAGTAAGGGGTGGAAAGAGTGGGAAACCATGTAAGAATAGCACAACCCCTCCTTCCTAGATCCATTAGAAAACCACTCAAGCGCTCCACTAAAGGCCTTTCCACCAGGCCCACGATATGGGTCCCAAGCCATACAATAAAAATATTTAAAAAGTAAACGAAACATTGATAGCGTTACCGAATTAAATTGTTTAATTAATTTCAATAATCTCCATTTAAGACAGAGAAAGACTAAACTATAGTATACATCTTTGAATATAAAAGTAAATATGGCATTTTCATATCTAATTTCTCCAAATCTGACATCATACGATGAAAATCAACATGGAAGAGTGCGCAACAAAAGCAAAACCTTTCTGAAAGAAGAAATAAGGGAAGAATATTAAAATGCCAGTTATACTAGTTGAGACCATAGAATTGTTGTGGAATTAAACAGATGTTAGCCGGAAAACTTGTTCTAAAATTTAGACTTTTTAAAACTACTGATAAAAAAAAAAACATTTAAAACTTTTGACTTTTCATTTTCATCTTACCATGGAGATATTGCTCAATTCCTTTTAAATCTGAATGCAAGTGTCATAGTATAAATGAGGATGGTTTATTTCACATCGTTGAATAAGAAGAGTTGGTAGGTGGAAAATTGTCACTCCAATGACGCCAATAAATCAAAGTCATATATAGAGAAACGAAAGTAAAGCCCACACACAAATAAGTTATTGGTGAGCAATATTATATTTAATTGCTCGTACGAATGACATGATTAAAAAAAAATAAAGTCCACACAATTGATTCTTTAAACTGATGCTTTTTTTTTTTATCTTTTTTTATGTATTCAAGTCATTTTAACCAATTTTTTTGTGATCTTTTCTTCAATAAATTTTATATTAATATTTTTTTTGTATATATTTATTTTATACTATATTTTTTTGTATTTTTATTTATGTTATTCTCACTTTTCTTTTATGTTGTCCCCTAAAAATCCAGCATTCACTATTATATAATATAATTTGAATTTGATAGGTATTTTATGATCTTGACCCGGTCGAGGTAGTGGGTCAGTAGTCCAACCGGTGGGTCAATAATTGGTCCGATTTGACCTAATATAAATTCAAAATTATATATGTATTTATTATATATAAGTATATAACTAATATTATTTAAGTAAGAAAAGTTCATCCATACTTCAAAATTCAAAATAACAATAGATAATAATGAGACATCAAAACAACGTTGTAAAGGTAGTCCATTTTTTTTTTTGTAAAACCGGATGGGTCAGACCAGTCCAACTGGGATTCAGTATTTAACTAGCCGGATTTGATCGAGTCATTCCAGATTAATTGTGTGATTGATCCAATAGTTGAACCGATCCGATTAAACTACCAGATCTCAATTATACCGGTCCGACTAACCAGGCCGAATCAAATTTTACAACTATGCTTGTATCATGTGTGTGACATTCTTACTAATTTTTCCTTCAACTTATACAATTGATTTAGGTTCTCAAATATTTAAACTTAAAAACTTGTGATATGTCATAAAATAATATAAAAAACATTGCACAACTATATAAACTTATTTAATTTGCCCCTTCTAATATGGTCCGTGGAACCATCGCTTCTCTAGATTAGGCTTATGGTCAACCCTACATAGGTTTGACTAAGTTGTAAAAAATTTGTTTTGAGTTTAATTTGACTTAAATCGATTTTTCACCTAGCCCAAAAAAGATTGATCAGTGATGGTTTGGATAAGCATGTTGGTTCAATTTTTTTTAATTGATAAATTTAATAGACTTAAATATATTTTTTATTCCTATAAATTAATATTTTTTTTTTATTTTTATCCATGTAAAAAAATATTTTAGTCCTTGTAAAATGTATTTATTTTATTTTTTATCCTTAAAGTATTTTAAATAACATTTTTTTTATTGTTCAAAGCGTTATCTAAAACACTTTAAAGACAAAAAATAAAATAAATATATTTTACAAGGACTAAAACGAAAAAAAATAAATTTATAAGAACGAAAATGAAAAAAATATTAAATTGCGTAAAACAAAAATGTATTTAAGCCAATTTAATATTTTTGAGCATGCAATTTTAGAATTCAGTATATATAAACAACCTTAAGTTAGAATTTAAAATATTTATTATTGTTGTACAATGACAACAATAATCTAAGAGTGTGTTTGCTTTACATTTTTGTTTTCTGTTTTCATTTCTTTTATTTTTAAAAGATTAGAATTCTGAAAACATATTTGGTTTGACTTCTTATTTTCTGTTTTTAAGAAATAAAAATACTAAAAATGCGTTTTCAAAAGGAAATGTATTTTTAGATTTGCTTAAAATTACATTCCTTGTCATCGCGTTTTCATTCTACCCAAAATGAGGTTCTTGATTTCAACTGAAAATGAGATTTTATTGTTTTCAGTTTTTGGTTCATTTGAAAAAATATTTTTACTAAAAATGAAAACAGAATTCGAAACAAACACATTCTCATCACTATTTTTTATTTCCAATGAAAATGAAAACAGAAAATAACTAAAGCAAACACCCCCTAATACACTCTAATTAGTCAAGGAAAGATTGAAAATGGTAAAAACTTTATTTTCTCAAATTTCAAAATGTATTTATGCTTGGTAAAAAAATACAAGCAAATCTATAAACTAGGGCTGATCTAATATGAGTAATATTGTTCAACTGTAAAAGAAAAAAGTTACATGACCCGCCCAGTCATTAAGTCATTGGTTCATACCGAGTCAAACATGATCGTACTGGATCATCCGTGAAATCGATCCAACATATTACTCTGATTGGTTGGATGCCCAGTTCCTAGATCAACATGTCGATCCAGTTGGTTTAAGCCGAGTTTAATAACTTTGTAAATCACAAACTATGCTTTTTATTTAGTATATAGTCATTAAAAATATTTTATCAACTGGTTATATAAAAAGATAATTTATCTTAATACTTTTAAATTTTTATATTTGTGTTTATAAATATAACATGATATATTATATATAATAATAATATTATTATATATATAGGCAAGTCTATTAAATTAAATCGTTTTTCTAAGATCTATGGTATGATCTTTTTATTTAAATAGAAAATAATTTTTTTAAAAGCGCTTAAGTTTAATCCTTTTAATAAACAAGCTAAATCAGATAAGATCTTATGTAAGTCATATCGTAACTCCTAATAGAGTCTGTCTTATTTTCAGTCGTATGTGTAATACAAGAATATATCCCTGGTAATGGGACAACCCGATTAACGTAAATTGATAATTAACTCTAGTTACTCCTTCGACCCTTCCTTCCTACTTGTGCAAGCGCATCCAAATAGGCACGGGTTCATGGATTTCCCCTTATTTTCTCCAAATAGCTAGGCACGGGTTCACGACCCTTCCTTGTTTTAAAACATCATTTAGATAAACATTCACGAGTCACGGGTTTGAAGTTTTTTAGTGAATGCGTGCGTGCATCTACGCTTACCTTGTAATTAGTCCAATGGAACCAATCGCAAGGAAGAAAATATAATAGCAGTGTGACTGTTTCATCTATTCCTTGTTTCTTATATTGTTTTGCAACCAAAGTAATGAAAACTAGAGGCAAAATCTTTCTGCATTGCCAATCACAATCTTATTCGGAGGGTTGGGTAAAAATAGGCTAGGTTGAATTAGACTTTATTAGGTTTGAGCTTAATCTTCATTAAATTTACATGGCCAGAGTTTGACATTTCAGTTGACAAAGGTTTTATTATAGGCCTGATCTAACCTATTTATAATTTTGTCCTACAATTTTGTTTAAGAGTCTACTTTGTGATCATTTAGTATATACCAATACATGTGTAAAAATAATCATGTCATTAAACTTTATAAGAATCAAAATTGACTTGTTTGTATGATATAAATATATTTTTCAATATTTAATATGATATTCATAATAATTTATTTAACACATATTTTGCAATAGAAATTCTAAATAAGACATAAATTTATCTGAGTTAAACTTAATTATAAGCTTTAGCCTGATTCTATATATATATATATAGATCAACATTAACATATACGCTTAACATTTAAAAAGATAAATATAAGATTATAATAATAATAATAATAATAATAACTATTTGTTTATATTTTTTAAATAGATTGAGTTGTTAGGTCTAAAAGATTTTTTTAAATGACCTAGAGTTTGACATTTTTAACTAAATAATACATTTTAATAAAAACATTGGCCTAATTTATTTTTTGAAAAAAGGCTCACTTAACCTAAACATGATGTAGAGTAAGACATAGATTCTTGTGAAGTGACCTAACTTATTTTTATCCTTATTTAGGGGTAGAGAATTTTGTGTTTTCGGATGGCAAGTACAAAAGTACATTTTTATAGTTTTTTTTTATATTTTTGATAACTACTTTTATAATTATTATTTACTTATCATGAATGTTGGCAAGTATATAAGTTTTCATTAGCTCGTTTTAATAGCTAGTAAAAAAAATAGAAGTTTCTTATTAAATTTTTTTTATTATAGTTCAACCTAAAATTAAACATTTTAAGTTATTAGTCAAATTTTATGTTTCAGTATTATAAAATTAGAAAAGCAAGCTATAGAATAATTTTATCTTCAAAAACTAATTCACCAACAAAATTCGGAATATTCAAAAATGTAAACTAATTTTTGAATATCAAACACCTCACAAATAAAAATAAATAAATAAAATGCTCTTCTCTTTACTTCCTGCGCAAGATAATATTATTGTTACTCCGTAGCTTGGCAATATTTTATGCACCTATATGCAAGTGAAAATGATTTAATAAATATAATTATCATAAGTTCACATTTGGACGATACAAGTGACTATTATGACTTTGAGCTGGTTTGTGTAAATTTATTTGTTTTGAAAAAATACTTTATTTTAATAAAATAAGTAATTTTTTTTATTATATTTGTTTAAATTATTTTTATTCTTATTTTTAAAAGCAAATAATATCTGTTTCTTAGAAAAATACTTATTTTAAACATATTTTTGATTAAGTTTAAACAGCATTAAAAAAAAGTGATTACTACGATTTCTCTCTCTTACTGTTTTTTGCGGTGCCAAATGCCTACCTTTCCAGAAATAGCAAGTTTGAGGTTACTTCCTTTACTAAGTATGATTGCCAAACCCCATACATCTAGTTGATTCCGTGTCCACATGGCTTGCCTAATAAAAAGTTATATATCTCAATTGGCAAAATTGATTCTTTAACTTACTCCTCCCTTCCCGGCATCTCGAGGACTTTTATAGTTTTATATTCTAAACAACTTATTTTAAGCCAATGAAAGGCCCATTAAAAAAAAAATAAGCCAATGAAAGACGTGCGTTGTTATAAGATTTAAATTCTCAATTATATAACGAAGGTTTTAATCATTCGTGCTAAAACTTGGAGTAGCACTTACTTTTATATTAGTATTAGGATTAGTTTCAAATTTCATAAAATCATATGGATAACTAAAATATGTTTGAGACTTATAAAATTTGTTTAGGAACTAATGAATAAGTTGGTTGTTGGACAAGTGACATCAATAATTTAAAAAAGAGGTGAATTAAATTTTAAAATTTCTCAATAACAAACTTTTAATCCCCTTCTAAATGATAAACTCATAATGAAGAAGAAGCAACATGCAAGATAAAATTAATTGTAATAACATAAATGAGATAAGGGAAGAAAGAAATACAAGCTTGATTTAGACTGATTCGGCCACTTCTCGTGCCTACCTCTAATCCTCAAGCAATTCACTTGAAATTTTCTATTATCTCTATAAATCTTTTACAAACTTTGAACACACCTTGTGATCCCTCACCCTTATGTTCAAAGATTCTCCAAGAGACAATCCGTGAGACAATTAGTCTCTTGATTACAACTGACTTTCTGAGATGAATAGAAAGATTTTTGTCCATTAGAGTGGATGATATAAATTGAAGTTCCTAGAGGAATTTCTCTCTTTTAGAGATGATAATACAATTTGAAGTTTCTCGATAAATTCTCAATAGATTTGCAAGTGTTTGTCCAAGAGTTGTTGAGAGAGTACTTGACAATTAATTTTTTTAGAATATCTCTCTCTTGTTTTTCGAAATCAGACACATGTATATAAGCCCTTCGTGTCTTTTCAAAATGGTTTGAAGAGATGTGTCTTTTAAAAAAAAAAAATTCTAAAATTTCACTAGTAATCGATTACAGGTTTCTGGTAATCGATTACACAATTATATTTTGAATGGTCATGATTTTTCAAATTGAATAAGAGTTCTATTGCTACACATCAATGGTAGTTAATTACAACTTTTAAATTCAAATTTCAAAACCCTTCTAAAAACTGATTTTTCAAAATTAGTTCCCAATTATGATATTTTATAAATTTTATTATCCAAATTATTTTTTGCACATATTACCATTATGCTTTTTTCTAATTTTTTTCCCTTTTAACCAATATCTTAATTGTATAACGAAGTGATGATCTGTCTCTAAAAATGATGTAATTTATCATACATTTTTTTAGTAAAATAAAGTTGTTTTATTATCAATATGACTATAAAATACACAGAAAAATAAATTGAGTATTAAAATATGTAGAAGTTAAAAACATGATAGTAAAATGTGAAAAAGAAAAATAGGGGATGGAATTTGGGAAATGAGATCATTGAGTGATAAAACATGGAATTAAGCTTAAGTAATATGATGGGAGATGAAAGAGAAATAAAAAATGAGTTAAAAAGAAATTAATTAAGTGTGTGTTTAACATTTTCTAGAAATATTATATATTTCTTTTTAATTTATTCAACATATGAAACTAATATATGTTAAAAAGTCGTATTAATATTGTATAATCATTCAATATATTACAGGGAATAGCTCGGGATTTTCTTTTATCAAGTGAATGAAATTTCTCATTTGATAGAAAAAAGTCCCAATGTGTTTTTAATTTTTTTTGTCTAAATAATATAATGGGTTTTAAAGTTTGAATTATATATATATATATATATTATTTTAGTTTAGTTTTTTTATTGGATATTTCTTACTTTAACTATTACAAACTACTTGTGGGCATTATTTAATTTATAATTACTGCTAATTAATTTTGTAAAAAAAAAATGAGTATTTGATTCTGCCCATTAGGAAAACACTGGCACGGGGTAGCTGCTTAGTTTGTAATTAGTTGTTGTATTGTAGCTTTGCCTGAAACGTTATGACGTTGACGTGCCTTCCTTAATTTGTTTTTACGAAAGTGTAGTCGGCTTAGTTGTTTAATTAATGTGACAGAAGAAAATGCCCAGAGGCTCCTATGAGCAAAAAAAAACTAGTTGCATCGATCTAGCTAGCTAAAGCTTAAAAGGGCGTGAAGGCATCAAGGATAGTTTCACATTTGTGGTTGGTCATATATATGTTTGGAATCCTGAATTTTATACATTACAGCCAAGCTCTCGCAATTGTAGTTATGGGAGTCCATGTACTAAAAAGCACTAGTTTATAATTGGAGCAGGTGAAATCCAGGAATCGGTCCGGTAAGTGAGCGACATTCCCATGCGAGTGTAATGTCGCACATACTCGTACTTATATATGCTTGCTTGCTAGTCACCATTGACCCTCACTTTCATCCTTATTTTCTCTTGCCTCTGCCCATACCTCTTTTTACATTAGATGAGATCATTTGTCTGCCACAATTTTATTTATTTAATTCATCAATACACTTGCTAGTATTTAGTCTTCCATTATCTCATCTCTCTTCAATGTTCCAAGACCACATGCCTTTTGCATATCCACGTTAGCAAATTAATACTATCAGATTAGTATTAAGATTATATATAATAGAAGAATCATGCATATTTATAGCTTTAATTTTTTGTGTGTTCGTGTTGCAATTTGACATGTTTCCGTAGCCATTCCTTTTCAATTTTCATTTAAAATTGAATATATAAACCTTCAAGTTAGAAAATTAAAAAAGCTTGCTAAAACATTTATATGCTCTCTTCAATGAAATTCCCGCCATGACTCTGATATATAGTATTACGATTATATAGAGATTAGTTCCCCCTTTAGCACTCCAATCTTATCAAGATCGACATTTTTGTGATCTAATGGTTAAAAAGATGACACAATACTCCTACTTAGAATCATACCCCGTAAAAATATTCTCACCCACGTGTTATTGATAAAGGATGAAAGGTCGAATGAATTACGAAGTAATAAGAATGTAGGAGGAGAATGTCTTTTATGTTCTACTATAAAGTATATTATAGGTGTGAGTGGGGGGAAGGGGGGTAAGGGGTATAAATTAAATAATAGAGAGTAATAAAGAAATGCTTTTTTATGGTAATAAAAAATTATATTAATACATTTTTCATAAATTTTAATTAATAATAAAATGTATTAGATAATGTATATATAGCTATATTTTTTAATAATATATATATAAAGAAATACTCTGAAAGGGAAGGTAAGGAGGAAAGAGTGGAGAGACGGAGATTGGAAAGGGAGAGAAGTGGTAAATTAGTCCGTGATCCAAAAGCGATATCATAGATCATATCTGCATACTACGGTCAATTTGGCCATGAAATTCATCAAATTCCCATCTCAGTTTTCTAGTCCCAAAGCTCAGTCCTCATAGTCATTGGCTTCCATGCAAGATCTGACCACAGAGAATTTCACACTCCTCCTTTTTACACTTCCCTCACCCCTGGCTCTTCCAACCCCCTTTTCTCCAGATCACCTTATATATATATTTTTTCCCTAACTTGCTGGTAGCTGGTACGTTCCACACTAGGCGTCTCTAAGCCCATTTATTCATTCATTAGTCCCTGCCTCTCATAATGCAAGTAAGTTTCCTCTCTCTCTCTCTCAAAGAGAGATCATATCGAGGAATCACTGTGTTATCTTACATTAGTTCACGTTATTCATACCGCCAGATTTTTTTTTGCTTTTGTCATTTGCAGTTCCTCAGCTGGATGCAAAACAAAATTGGTGGAAAACAAGATATCAGAAAACCAAACACATATACAGCTACTAGTAAGTTTTCTACTCTTTTTTTTTTTTCTCCCTCTGTTAATGCATGATTTTTCTAGCATGCCCAATAGTAATACGATCTAAGAATATTTATATTCGTAGCCTGAAACACACACCATCGAGCTTCTGTCTTTGAAGGAAACGATGAAAGAAATAGAAACATATAGTAAGACAGAGAGACGACCGTATATATGTTTTCTTGTATGCATGCTTATTTTACTTGTATCATAAGTAGATTCTTGTGTTATAAAAAGGGGAGTGGGTGGATTCTTTTACATGTCATTGTAAAAGTTTAGACTTTTAGATGCGTACTTGGGAATGATTTATGTATTAATTAATTTTAAAGTACCTCAAGAAGAAAAGTTACATATATTTCAGAATTTTAGTTCACACATGTTTTAGCTTGTTTTTGTAAGATGTTAGTTTTTGACCTTTTTTGTTCTTCGGTGTTCAACATGAAGAAACTAAATCATCTTTGGTTGCATGAACGTTCGATCAGATCTATTAAGAAAGGCACGGACCCAGCAAAGATATCTTAATTATTTATATTTCAAATGCACTCTGTATGTGTATATCTTCTTCCTCTTAGAAAATTTAATATTTTCATCGCACATCCTAAATCATAACGATCCATAGATTACATATATTTCTCTCCAATACTATAATTATTTGAACATAAAATAGTTGACATCATATATAATGTAACATATAATTATTATTTTTTATAAGCATATCTTTATAAGAATTATTAAAATTAAAGGGTACAATAAAAATTATCCCATTCTAATTATAAATAGAAAAGGTGTTATACTTCAGTGGAATGTTGAGGATCTAATTAAGTTGCCACATATATAATCATTTTTCCTTATCCTTTGAAATTTTCTTCTTAGATTAGTGTATTAACTTTCCCATAGTGCAGGAGTTTAATATAATAATCATAATCTCTTAAAAATATAATAATCATAATTAAGTTTTATAATATAATTAATCAGAGTTATTATTTTCATTTAATAATCTGTATAATATTTTTATAATATTATTTCTTTTTACAATCAAATCAACTATATATCTTATCTCACATGTTTTCTCTATTTTTATTATACCCACCCACAGATATATACAGAGAGGATTTATTAACGTCCGCTAACAGTTAGCTAAATTATTTTAACTTGAAAATAAGTGAAAACACGCTTGCAAATATCTATGTATATATAATCTTTGTACAAATATAAATGAAAAAGAAGAAGAGGATCAAGCTTTGTTATCTATATAGTCTTACGGAGACCCATACCGAGTAAATACAAATCAAATATTATATTTATGATTTTTTTTATTTGTAAGAATAAAAAAATATATCAATAAAATTTATAATAATTTACACATTTTATTAAATGAATTAAGTTAGAACTTCTCGATATTATATTATTAGGAATTATGTAATAGTTAAACATTCAAAGTATAGAACAAAATTCTTTTTTGAGAACCAATTGAAATTATGTCTAATAGAAAGAGTTGATGTCTGACAATGTGATAAATTAATATATGAACTTTCACTAAAATAAGTATTTATATTTAATATCCGAGATCATGTCTATAATAATTAAATATTTGATTATATGTAAGAAACAAAAAATGACAATAAATTGAGTTGAATTACACTTTATTTAAGTATGTTTAATTTAACTTATTTTTATCAATTTTCAGATGATTTTAAAAACCTAATTTAAGCATTATTAAGCATTAGTAACTTGCTTTTAAGCATTATTATTAAAAAAAATTAGGAATAACATTGGATTTATCTCATGGGTTCTGTTAATTCATGCTTTTAGGTTTAAATATCTTTCAATTCAAAATAATTTATTATTTTTAACTATCTAAGAAATATATTTTTTTTAACCCAAGATATCTCTCTATCAAGAGCAATAGATTAATCTCCCAAAGTATTAAAATTTATTTAAAGAATTGATATCTCTTAACAAAAGAAAACATCTAGAACCTTATAAGTTCTTAAAATATGAAAATACTTAGTTTTTCATTTAATATTTTCTATTTCAATCAAGATTTTTTAATAGTTTTTAATTATGAAAAATACTATTTATTTTCTTTATATAAATATTTATAATTGTACTTTACACTATGAAAACACTCTTTAAATCATGTCTTGTCGTATTTAAATATGTCTCTATTTTTTTATCTTAGCCATGAATTGTTTGATCATCCTAATTATTTATATCCCCCAGGAATTAATTTTCATATATATATATATATATATAATTTTTTTTTAAAAATGTTGATTTGATAAAGCAGCTCCCTTTTTTCTGACAAATTAGCTTGCTGCAAGTTATAATTTATAATTAGCTTGCCTCCAAAACAGAGCAAAGGGTTTTTTTTTTTCTCTCCTGAATTTGTTCAACTCTAGGACTAGGATAACATCCTTATCTTGTTGTGAGAATTGAAAAATGTGTTCATTTGGTTGTTTGGAACTGCATAGATGATGCAAAACTAGTGCGTCGAGAAGAATTAAGCGATTGGCCTGATGGTTTACTAGCAATTGGTACATTTGGAAATAACAATGAAGTAAAAGAAAAGACAGAGAAGAACATTCTTAGAGAGGATCCATCCTCGTCAGAGGAAATAGCAGACTTCACTCCTGAAGAAATCGGTAAACTAAAAAAAGAGTTAACTAAGCTGTTGAGACAAAAACCCAATATTGTGGAAAAGGAAATTGCTGAGCTTCCTCTGGACAGATTTCTCAATTGTCCATCAAGCTTGGAGGTTGATAGGAGAATCAGTAATGTACTTGGCAGTGATTCCGAAGATAAAGATAAAGATGAAGAAAAAGAAGAAGAAAGAGAAAAAGAGGAAGAAGAAGAAGATATTGAAAAGACACTTAGTGTCATACTTGGTAAATTCAAAGAGATTTGTGCAAACAACAGCAAGAAAGCAATTGGGAAGAAATCGATTTCATTTTTGCTGAAGAAGATGTTTGTTTGTAGAAGTGGATTTGCTCCAGCACCGAGCCTTAGAGACACCCTTCAGCTCCAAGAATCAAGAATGGAGAAGGTATATATGCAGTCAATTTGATGTATGTATATGTGGGTCTGCGTCTGCCTAATTAATACAATGAATATTGTATACAGCTTTTAAGGACAATCCTTCACAAGAAAATAAATTCCCAACATTCTTCTCGGGCATTGTCCCTCAAGAAGCGCCTCGAGGACAGGAAGATGCCAAAGGAGGATGAAGCTGAAAATGATGATGGCTGTAAATGGGTCAAGACTGATTCTGAATGTATGTAACTTCATATCATATTAGCCCTTCTTAGGTTGCCAAACACTGAGCAAATCTTTTTTCTTCTTGCAGATATTGTTTTGGAGATTTAAATCCACCTCAATTTTCAACAGCTCTTTCTTTTCGTGTCAGGTAACCTTCTGTTGTGTCTTTGTCACATGTTATTCTAAAGTCTTCCAAAGATAATAAATTTGCAAACTTAACATTTATTTTGCCTCAGATCCAATAAAGAAGCCAAGGCTATAGAAACGATTACGAGGAAGCGTGAAATGGAGCTCATTTTTTTAATAGAGTTTATCTGTGATCTTGCACCGAGAAATGAGTGGCTCAGATCAGCAGTATCTCTGTTTTGTTACCGGCGCCTTCCCTTGTTTTTTTTCTTTTTTTCATGGTTGTTTCTGCGGATGCAGAGCAACTCATGTCATACTTAATGTCTTAATCGTAAAAAACATAACTGATATGCACTGCAAAGTTTGACATTGTGAACACTTCTCATCCAACTTTTAAAATCCACTATCTACTAATTCGTTACCTTTGGTCCCACTTGGCTCAAGCAAAATGATCACTAGTGGATTATGTTGTTTAAGATAGGCCAAATCACAAACCTTGACTTGTTCTTCAACTTGCTTAATTATTTGTAAATAAAATAGCTTGAGATGAATGATAGTCACACCGTCCTCAAGAACTAATCTATAAGTTGCGCAAGTCTCTCACGATTTAAGATGTTCATTCTAAATTCATTTCAAATTAAGACTATGTTTCACACAACTTTTTTGTCTTCACATGTAAGCTACTCTAAAGTTAAAAAAAAAAACATAGAATCAAGTAAAAGTTATTTGTCAATTTTTATTTTTTTAAAATTTAAAAGTTCTTTAAAACAAGAAGTTATTTAGCAAAAAAGAATTTGCTTAACAAAAAATCATCTCATATATTAAAAGAGTACATTTATAGAAAACAATGTTATATAAAATTAATTTAATTAACATAAAAGTATTTTAAAAATTAAATAAAATATGAAAACTAGATATACTTTAAAATAGTTTAAATAACAATTTAGTCCCTTAAAATAGAGAATTTTTAGCTTTAGTCTTTTAAAGTTTGATTTTAGATCTTACTATTATAATTTTTTTTGTTTTTTTAGTTCATATCATTGTGATTAATAATGTTATCAATATCACCATGTCATATTATTAAATGATGACATGATCAATTATCACGTCAATAAAAAATAATATTATAAAAAATATCACTCATCATGATAATATCATTCAAAAGAGAACTAATAATTTAAAGTGACATATTTATTGGGACTAAAAAATGTAATGAATAAAAACAAAAAGTTCAACTAGCTTCTTTTTAAAGTAGTTAATTTAATAAAATAACTAATTTTTAAAATAAGTAGTTTAAAACAAAAGTAGTTTATTTAATAAAATAGGTAGTTTCTTTTTTAAAAATGATCTTTATAATTATTTTTTTAAGTTTAAATAAATTGGCAAACTCTAGATCATTTATCATATTCTTTCTCTTATTTAATTACTATTCAATAAATCAATTAATAGTTGAGAACATGAGATTTGACTCAATTTTGGATACACACAAAATTACCTAGATGTTATGAACTTGTGATTCACTTATTTGTTTAGTCAAATATTTCGTGCACACCTCATATGATAATCTACACCTAGGACGAGAAAGAAAAGAAAAAGATACATATTTGATGTGATAATAACAGAAAGATAGAAACAAAAGAAAAAGTGTTAATGGTTAAATAGAATGTTGGAGTGTCCAAGTATCAATTCGTACAGAAGTCCTATTCCGGGCACTCGCCTTACGTCTGGGTTGTTGGCCACTTCATTCAAATACGCACTTGAAACCTTGTTTTTCAGTTCAAACATGTATCTTTCTTTGTGCACATAATGCCATATTCCCATCACCGCCGTCAAGAACATAGCTGATACAATTGGAAGATACCCTCCTGCTGTAAACTTGGTTAGTTGAGAAGAGAAATAAACAATCTCAATGAAGCCAAATCCCAAAAAGAACACACCCACGCGCCACCGACTCTTTTTCCACAAAACAAGCATTATAAGCGATGCTAGAGTTGTTGTGATCATCATATCACCAATAACTGCCATCCCTGCATACATGCTTTTGTCAGTTAGAGTTACCACTAGTCTAGTACTACTAATTTTGTAGCCTCAAACTGGTAATAAATGATTATAGATAGATAGAGACAGAAATTATTACCATATGCATGGCAAATCTTTTCTGTGGTCTTGAAGGCAGCACAGACCACAATACATGCAATCATGAACATGTAGTTGACCTCAGGAATATACACCTGACCTTGATGTTTAACGGAAGTGTGCACTACCCTAACTCTTGGGAAACAACCTAGACTTATGGCCTGGGATATAATAGAGAATGCTCCTGAAATCATTGCCTGACTGGCTATAATGGCAGCAGCAAAAGCCACAACAAATGTTGGCCAATATAAGGGATCTGCATGTTATTATTCACAATTAATATATATAGGGGAAAAAAACATTTCATTATTAATTGAGCTTCAGTAATCAAATGAACTTCCACTCGTTAATGATCTTCTTGCTCTTTAAAATTAAACAACTTACCCGGTACACTATCATAGAAGGTATTAGCCACTTTCTCAGGGAACTTCCGTAGAAATGCTGCTTGCCCAATGTATGCAACCACTATTGCAGGACATGTAATGCAAGAAAAGCTAATCTGCAACACATATTATAATATATGATCAATTTAAGAGCAACTAAACAATCAATATTGCAACTTGAAACAATTTCTATTCAGGAATTGACCACAACGTAACATTAAATTTTGTCAAAAAAAAAAAAACACCTATAACAATCGGAGTGCAGCGATGATGAAGTCGGATAAGAACCAATCGGAGTGCAGCAATTATAAATATATAATGTATAACAATAATGTGAAATAAAATTATGTATGTGAACAACTTAACATTAAATTTTGTCAAAAAAAAAAGTATTAATTTTTTTATAAAAAAAATAATAAATTTTTTCAGCATATATATTCCCTAAACTGAAAGTATATATTTGCGTTTACGAGGATAAATTTATTACTTACTTGAATGGATCGTACATTAAAGTGACCCAAGTCAGCAAACATGGCCTGGGATCCTAAGATTATATGTATCTTAGTTAGAATTAAAGGTTGATACAATTTAATTAAGAAGATTTAGAATAGATGCTAGTCACCTGTTATGCACAAAAAGACTCCACCAAGCGATAACCATCCTTCCTTGCCGTTCCGTTTGAAGTAATCATATATATATTTTGGATTAAAAGCACGTAATACGCCAATGTCATATTTAAATAAATTGTAAAGGCCAATCCCACCGATGAATAAAAACCACACCAAAATTATTGGAGCGAATGAGAAACCCACTTTATCTGTACCAAATCGTTGCACATAAAATAGGACTGCCAAGATTGCTATAGTGATCCCCACAGCAGCATCTAGAGAAAAGAAAAAATTTAAAAACGCGCACACATTAAATTGACATGTGTCAACTTGTAACAAACTTTAAAGAAACAAAGACATTTATTTACGTACCTTGACCTAAAGATGTACTGATCCCACTTACCGCAGAAAGGACTGCACACACATTATTAAACAATATAGTAGTGTCAAGCCAGCTTTACAAATAATTTTTGTTTTACGTCATTCCTTTAATCATTTATTTTTTGTTTCTTTAATTATGGAGTATTTAAATTGATGTCAACATTTATAAAGCAAATATACCATAAAATATAGTAAATAGCAACATGGGACACATACTCATAATTAATTATTTAAAATTGAAAAACAAAATGAAACTATAAAATGACTAATTAACCTGAAATTGATGGCGTAAGAATCCCTTCTCCTATGACCATGGAAGTTCCCATTATAGCTAAAAGTAAAAGCACAATCCGCGCAACATGACTGTCCTCAAGCTTCTGCTTTAGTTTCTGGGCTCGTTTAAACTCAGTAGACGGTGTTTCAAGTTTGTAGTTAGAAAGCTCCCTGTCCTCTGGTTGTTGATTTGGAATCAAACTCATCTTTATATGCCTAAAGATTAGCGAATAGAGTGCAATTGCTCCACCTATATATACAAAAACTTATTAGTGGTGGTATTATTATTATTATTTTGTAAAACATACACAATATACTAGAAATAAATGCCATTAATTTTGGAATTGAGTGTAAAAAAAGTGAATATATCCAAATTGGTTACATATATATTTTTGGTTATACAAGCTATTTATATTAGTAACTTTTTTTAAGTGAATATATCACTAGATATATTTATTCATTTTTCTTGTTACTTTTTTTAAATAAATTATAGTATTATTATTATTATTTTATTATTTTATATTTTTTGGTTATTCTAACAACTAATTTTATCAAACATCTATAATTTAATAAGTAGTTTTTTAACTTTCAACTACTAGCTAGCTTTCACCTTTTAACTTTATTTATGTTTGACAAGATATTTCAGTTAATTTTTAACTTTTTTTATTAATTGAAAAATTTATTTAATTGTTCGGTAAATAAGTCTTTTTTAATATTTTCTTACTAACTTCTATAATTTTTTGAAATATTACTTGAGATAGCATCTCTTAAAATACTAGCAAAAAGCTTCTACTTTTTTATTTTTTTTTTCATTTTTTATCTTTAATAAATTTATCAAATTTCTTGTTTATTATTTTCAAATAAATAATGATTTTATAGTTAGTTTACTAAATATTTATCATTTAATAAAAATAGTTTTTTAGCTTCCCGTTATCAGCTAACTTCTCAATTCCCAGTTAACATATTAGTTAATTTAGTTGAAAGGTTTTCAGTGGACAACAGGCCCCCGAATATTTTTTTGTGTTGGGACAAAATGAGAAATTCATTATTCGTTATTTTTTGTTTGGCTTAATTATCACTTTGATCCTAATTTATTTTAAAAGATATAATTTAGTTCCAAAGTTTTTAAAAATTCAATTTGGTTCCTAAGTTTTTTAAAATATTTAATTTGGGTCTCAATTTTTTTTAAATACATTAATCTATTCATTTTAAAAGATTTAATTTGTTACTCAAGTTTTTAAAAATATATTCAATTTGATCCTCAAAATTATAACCGAATTCGTTAAAAATAACTAAATTGATACATTTTTAAAAATTTAAGGAAAAAAATTAAATCTTTTAAAATAATTTGAAGATCAAATTAATAGTTAAACCTATATTATTACTCATCTAACTACTTTAATTTTAATATTTCGTCTCTTTTATACTCTCTTTTACCCCAATTTCATTTCAACCAAATACTCTTACTTTTCACTATGTTTCAACTCTTTTTCATCTCTTTACATTCCTCGTGTATTCATTCCTTTTCACACTTTTCTACCAAACTTTTGTTAAGGTTTTAACACAAAATTAAGAAATACAATTAATCCTTCTAATCCTTATTATAAGATTCAAATTAAAAATGTGATTTTGTCCTTTTTACAAGGTTCATTCTAAAATGTATTTTACATTAATTACTTTTAAAGAAAAATATTCTTAATTAAAGTCAATTTTAGAATGAAGTTATAGCGAAAGAAATATAATTTATTAATGTTTGTAAATTTTGTTTACAAAGATAAATTTGAAAAAAAAAATCTTTCAACTAAATTAACTAATTTTCTTAATTTATTATAATTAGTTAATAGCTAATTAGATCTTGTAATAAGGTATTAGTATTTCATAAAAAAATATTATACAAATTCCTTAGAGCATCATTAACAGAGATTCTTAAACTCAAAAAATACATGTTCACTATCTATTACCTATTCTTGTTAAAGAATTCTCTACACTGAAGGTTGAGATATAGGGGGAGAACTCTCAAAATCTTATTTTTACCCAAAAAAAAATGATTTAAGAATTCAAAATGCACTCTTTTGTTAAAAAAATATGATACTAGATACAACAAATATTTTTGTTTCAGATTTATTTTAGAAAGGAATTGTGGGACAATGCCAAATTAAATAAATGAAAACATAACTTTTTATTACTGATAAAAACATAACTTTTTATTACTAAAAAAAATACCTCCATGTGAAACGACATTTAAGTGGGAATAAGGTAGTAGTTGAAAAAGTAATATTTAGTTAATAGTATTATTATAAATATGGAAACATACAGATGAATAGAGACAAAAACTATACTTTAAAAAGGTAAAAAAAAAAAAACCATGAAGGCCGTCTAGCTAACCAAAGGTGGAAGAAGGGAAGTTTGTTAATTTTTAGAACGTACCGTTGCCGTTGTCGTTGGCCCACAAAACGATGAAGACATATTTAAGCAAAGGTATGAGCACAATGGAATAGATGATGAGAGACAAGACACCAAGAATGTCATCAGTGTTGTTAATTTTTTTAGTGAAAGTGCTTGCATACACATAAAGTGGTGATGTACCAATATCACCATATACAACCCCTATGCTTTGAAATGCTAAGCTCAGCGTCGTCCTCCAATCCATCTGTTATAATTAATAATTAAGATTAAGAAGTAGAATAATTATATATAGAACAGTTAACTAACGTATAAAAATGAACATCTAGGGAGTGTACCTACCTGGTAGGGATCGTGTGCAACCATAGAAACTCTTCCAGCTTCTAAATTGAGAGAATCTACGCGGCGTAGCTTTGCCCATGGTACCTTTGGGTCTTTCGGCTTCATCAGGTTCTTCTCTGCAGTCTCCTTTCCTGTGTCCACCTCTTCCTCGATGCTCGTTCGATCTGCTTCTCCAGACATAGCTTCAGCTAGCTAGCTAGCACTTATATTATATACTCGATCTAACTTCTCTTCTTTTAATTTGGCTGGAGATGTTCATGATCAAGTTGCGTTTTGCATTGGTTTTTATAGGCACACAAGTCAGATCTTGATACCCTCATTCATTTCTACATATTATTTTATCGTCAATAATTGTACTATTTTATCTTTAAACCGCGCCTCCTTCGCGAGGTCTCGAGTTGACTTTTACGTTCGTATGGGTTATGAAAACACCTGCTTGGTTTACTCTATCCAAAGCATAGAATTTATTGTTTTAATTGGTTACTTATATTTTGCCGCGACGTCACTAATGTAGAATGTGTCTTTTTATTTTTATTTTACCTTCAAAAGATTCGTTACGCTTAAGTGAGACTTCATATATTCAATAGCAAGAGTATATTTAAATGAACAATCATTTTTACCTCGTGTTTCTTTCCTTTATTCATTAACATTGTTGAGCCTTGGATTTTTAGGCCTATCTACACTAATTACTATTTTGGTGATACCTTTTATAACCTTGCTTAAGTAACTCTAACCTAATGTTTACTAGTAATCAGGGTTACCATCTCTAATCAAGGTCGAAGGGTTATTCGGCCATATACATCATAAGGGCCAAAATGGTATTTGGCTATATACATTTTAGGTCATATTTTCATTATGTGAGTCTGGATAGGTGTTTTAGTGTCTACTTCTCTGATATAAAATAAATATCATAAAATGAGATTAATTTTAATAAATGATCAGTATAATGATTTTTATTTATACAAACATTTAATTATATTTTTAAAAATTATTATTATAAATTTGATATTTTTTTCAAATAATAGTTCATAATTAATTAATATATATGATGTCGTGACAAAAGTGGTATGAATGTAAAAAAAATCATATAATAATTCATAATTAATTTTTAAAAATATACTTTTTTAATTAAATAGTATTTTTTTGTTACAACCTGTGGTGCTGTGGTTGCAATATTTTATGAGATTCTTAAATTAAAGTATAATTTAAAATCGTTATTATTAGTTATGGGAAAAAAGTTTGCACCAATACCGGAAGTACATAGGTTTCATTAAATAATCGAAAAGTCAAGCAATAAAAAAATGGAGTTCAAAGAAAATCACGCAAAAAAAAATAAAAAAAAATACTCGTTTGTATACGCGAACGCGACATCAAATCTATCCGTACTAACCAATAATATACTCATTTAAAATTCTAAAGAGCTCTCTCCAAAAAGAATTTCGCTTAGTATTGATTCTTTTTTAAAATGTTTTTTACAGAAATGTTATTTGTATAGTAATTTTACAATTAAAATGTAATATTATACGATATGATAAAAAAATAAAGTATAAAATTATATACATATAAAAAAATATAAATAACATATCTAACACACTTTACTATTATTTAAAATTAACTATAAACCATACTTTTTTTTATAGGTCTAATTTCGTATTTCTGATTTTATATGAGTGTGTTTGAAAGAATATCTTAAAGAATATTATGTTTCTACCACTCTTATAAATATAATTTTTTTCACTATTTATACAAATAATTAAGAATAAATATAAATTAATTAATTTAGTTTAAGGTTTCTTAATTTAATATAAGATGTAAATGTGATCTGTTGTTTGATGAAGTGTTTTATAGATAAACTATAAATGTAGCATACCTCATAGAAATTAAATCTAATTATTTTAAAATTTAAATGAAAAAAATGTGTAAAAATAATTATAAAATGTGAAATTTGTAAAATATTAATAATTAAAAATAAAAGTAAACTAAAGCATAAATAGTTTTCAACTTTCGCTGGTAGTAATTTATTTTATTTGTCCAATACAAAATGCATTATTTGCCTTGTGATGTCATGAATTAACTGCCGGGGGTTTTAAATGTAATGATTATGCAAGTTTTTTCGGATCGAAACTGCACTGGCACTCTGGCAGCGTTGTGTGCACGAGGAGATCAAGGTAATTTTGTAGCAGCTATGACTTGCTGAAAAATACCTTACTTTAACGTTTTGGAAGGTGAAGCTTGGGGATTACTAGAAGCTATAAAGCTGGTGATTTTGCTAGACTTGAAAGATGTGATGTTTCAGGTGGATTGCAAGAACCATTGATAGATTGAAGGGTGAAAAGAAGGATCTAATTGAGGCTGGTCATATTATTGGAGAATGTAAAACATTGTTAGCATATAACTCATCCTTTTATATAGGATTTATCAAAGAAGCAACCTAATAGAATGTCTCATGAATTAGTAAAGGTAGTCCTGTTTTGTTCTAGTCTTTTCATTTTTTATCATATAGTTTCATGTACTGAAAATTTGATTTATAATAAAACGAATTAAGTATTATTGACTAAAAGAAATGTCATGAATTAATATTCATGTACTAATAATATAAAATAGTTTTATATCATCATTTAATTATAATTGATATAACTTTTAAAGTAATTATTATAAAAGTTAATAATTTCATTATATATATATTGGTTGTGATTAGATAATGGTATAAAATTTTATATACTTTTAGAGTATAATCATTTTTCTCTTACAAAATATAAATTCATAAGATTTGAAAAAATATTATGAATTTTTAAGATTTTAAAAGATTATGTGAAATTAAAAAAAACATTCAAAATTATTGATAAAGATCTATGAATTTTATCTACCTAACACTTTAAATAAAATTCATCTTATACAAATAATCCTAGACTTGTACATATCAAATTATTTTTTCCTAATATATTTACAAGCACAATAGTCTTATTTCCTTTAATCATCAATCATGTTAATTGTATAAAAATTATATATCACAGTGTCCACTAGTAACCTTGATATTTGTAACTATTCCCACAATAACAATCCCACCAAACAAAAAACATGTCTAATAATTGTTTCAAATCTCATTTATATATTTATCCACTTATATGTGAGTCAACTTCTCACATTTATTAAAATTATATATTTCTCATGTTCATATATATTCACATTCATTTATAAGTATAAGACTATAAGCACGTAATCAAGATTGCACTAATTCAAATAATTGGAAAGATCTCTCATATCATACATTTCAAAGCATGCTCATCTTTGGTCGAAAGAGAAAAAAAATTATGAATGTCTATGACTTTCAACAAAGAGACAAAGGATTATGTTGTTGGAATTTTCTATTTCAATAATTAATGTAGGTTAATATTATAAGATAAATATATTAGTTATTTATCAATAGTGAGTTTTATTTTATGTGATTAAATTAAGTGAGTCCATTAAACAACTAAATTAGATGATATGGACTTAAATGAGTAGATGTCAATGTTGACTCATTGAGGGATAATAAGAATCCTATTAGATTAACACGCTATAAGAAGACTATGGTCCCCAATATATATCGATGTCACACATAGTTCATCTTCTCCCCATTTGAAGAGTTACGAAAGTCTTATTGTGGAATAATGAAGTTTCAGTTGAGGAAGAATCATGAAGCCACCAGTTATATTGTTAGCCGATTATACATTATCTTTACATCATTCTATAACAAATCCTAAAAATAGTGCATAGATTAAAAATCATTCACGGATTCAGATTTTGCTGTATTTGTTTGATAAATCATTATGAATTCATATATTCTTAAAAATCTTCTTAATAATCATGTAATGTGTTCATGATAGTTATTGATATTTTATAAGGATCCCTTAAAATTACAAGATATGTTTGATGGGAAAAGAAATAAAGTTTCATGAAATCTCAAGGGTTTTAGTGAAATTATTTAATGTGCATTTTATACTAAAGAGTCTCATGAAATCCATTAAAATTCATCCTAAGAGAGAATCATCAAAATTTGTATAGTTTTGAATATCATAAGATTTTTTTTAAAGTTATAAAAAATATTAATTAAATACCAACGAATTTTATTGATTTTCTTAAAAAATCTCAATAGTCTTGATTGAATACCACAAAACTTATGTATTTCTATTATTTAAAAATCTTGATTGAATACCTCAAGACTTTTTTTTACCAAAAAAAGTATTTTAAAATCCTAGTTAAATATATTCTCCTAACCTTCTTAGCGGACAATAAAGATTGACCTAATTAATAAGGATCATACTCGTATCACATAAGAACATAAGTTTAAATCATGCTTTCATTGTGAAAATCTTGTTGATAATGCTTTCATTATGAAAATCTTGTTGATAGATAATTTATAAATACCTTTCTAAGTGTTTGGTAAGCCTTGAGGCATGCCTCGTGAGCTTCCAAAATTTAACTTACCTAAACTAACTTATATAAAAAAAGACAATTTTTTAAACACAAAATTTATATGTGATTTTTTGGGTATTTTAAATTTAATTAAAATTTGAATCTAATTGATGCTTATATTTAATACAAAGTTTAATGCCCATGTAACAATTTAATATAATTTTTTATCATAAAAACTTGTAAGACTTGAAACATGTTTTGATCCGAATGAGTTTTTAAGATATAATTCACCTAAATTTTATTATATAAAAAATTTACCATAAAATTTAGATGTAACTTTTTAGGTATTTAAATTTTAATTAGAATTTGAATTTAATTTTTCTAATTGATGCTTATATTTATTACAATTTTTTATTATGTAAACTATTGAAGTAAAACTCTAATTCTACTTAACCCAAAGAATTGGTACAATAAATTGGTAATTTTAAATTTAATTATATTTAAATTTCTACTAATAAAGATTAAGTTTAAATAATATAAGTTGATTAAGATTAAGAAAAAAAACTATTACTTTAGTTCCTAAAATTATACTATAACAATGTGAGGTTAGTTCTTGATGCTATCTTTTTTCCAGAAAAAAGTCCCTCAATCAGAAATCTTTGATACTGCCTCGCTTCCAAAATAACGAAAATGAATTTCGCATTTGTGAAAAAAAATTCTAAAAATAAGTATCATATTTAAATTTTCAATGTAATATTATTTTTTTCTGATTCTGTTGGAATGAGAGTGGGACAGTTAAGCATTGGCGATGATAAGCGGCAGGAGGAGGAGGAGGGTTCGATATATGTCCCCCTAAACCTAAAGAAGTTGGAAGCGTTGTTCTGAAACCTCCTTTGGTTTTAAAGAACTGAGAAAAGAGACGGTCTAAGCGATCAAGAGATACCTATAGTTTCTCATTGCTTTTTAAATTCTACTATAGTTATTAGTTGCATTGCTTCTTTATCATGCATCCCTCTCTTATTACTTCAATTCTGTCATTATGCCTGGATTGATTAGTTTCTTGACCACAAGGTATGTTCCTTCCCTTTATAACCAGGTATTGTTTTTGCATTTAGTCTAAATAGCACTATTATCCCTCGAATTCAAAGCTTTCTGATGTGCTTGACTCTGCCGCACTTGTATCTTACTATGGATATCCACAAGAAAATCATTTAATAACTTGACTTTGAATGTGTCAATAAGAGCCATAAACGGCTTTACTTTATTTTCATCTACCAGGGAAATTGAAATTTAACCTAAAGTCAGTAACCCTTTTTTTTTTTTTTGGTACAAATAGCATTGTAGATCAACATTGCACTAAAACAGAGCAATCCAAGCTTTCATTATCAATGTTTGGCTCAATCATGTTTATTAATTTAACTAATAAATAGAATTAGAGTTATATTGTTGTGAAGCAGTTTCTTGACTTAGAATCAAGCTCGGTTCTCCAAAGCTAATGCAGCGGAATCAATATGTACAAGCAGACAAGAATAAACTTTTTGCTTCAACCTGTCAACAGTCTCCACCAGCTCTTCACTTTCCGTGTTAGAACTGCTTCTCAATTTGTCCAGCCATTCATTTGCATGCTTAAGGTGTGATAATGTGAGAGCTATATGGTTGGCTTGCTCCATCTGTCTTCCTGCATTATCCTTACTTTCCTTGCCCATCTCTTGGGAGCCAACGGAAAACCCAGCATCTAATATCTTTTCCAAGTACATCAAAAACCATGATCTTGTTTCATTTAAAAGGACCTCTTTCAGCTCATTGATCTTTTTCGTGCCATCCTCTTTGGCCCATTCTTGCTTCTCAGTTCTTGATAGTTCATTTAAGGGTTTTGGAGACTTTGACGTGCTTTTAACAGGCATCACACCTGCCGTCTTGCCTGATTTATGTTTTTCTGCCGGAGTAGGAATCTTATATAGTTGAATTGGTTTATCTTTCAACTGAGTTGTACCATTTGGCTGGTCCATGAGTTGCTGGAGGGCAAAAAATTTGTTCAGTGTAGCATGAGGGTTCTCTGATGATGCAGATGAGCAGATATTGGCAAACATACTGAAAACCAAAGATGAAGAGGTAATAACTGAGTGTCAGAAAAAAAAAAAAAGGCAAAAGGAATTAGGCATTCATTTTTCCCCCAAATTAACTAATGTGTGCCAAAGTTTAGATAAAAAAAAAAAACCTCTGTATACCTTAGGCATTTAACTATCGATGCTGCTGCAGATGCTTCTTTTTGGGCTTCTACTACAACCTGAGAGGCTAGATGTTTCCTTCTAAGAATAACCTTGTAAAATGAAAATAAAGTGGACAAGGGGGAAATTATGTTTATATGATGGTCAAGTATAGAATCATGTTAATATGCAAACACAAGTGGTCAGATTGCATTAGTTATAGTGTGTTTGTTTTAAGCTTAACACATGCTCTAACGTTCGAATGCTAATCCATCTAGATTGGATTGGATTGGCATTTAACGGCAGTGAACAACTTTTCAAACACACCCTTAAAGGAGGACGACAAGTATGTGTGGTAATATTTGAGAGAGACAGAGAGTAAGTAATTTCTAATGCACCTTTCCAGGCTTCAGAAGCTTGACCGGCAAAGCGGACCATGGAATTGCCTCAGTGTTATTGCTTTTATCTTTACCACGAGACAACAAATTCATGTTCAAATTTTCCTGTTTAGTAGAACTGTGTTTGGCAGAAGTGCGCTTAGAAGGTGCTATGACAGTCTCCCGGATGTTACACTGAGGGATGTCTTGCTTTGGTGAAAGTGCTTCAAGTCGAGTACCAGTTGGAGTAATTGGGAGCACCTGTGGTGCTAAAATAGATTATTGTCACCGCATTATTTTCTTTATTAGCAAGTAAATAAAATCAGCATTGAAGTTGTTTGTGTCCTTTAATTTCAATTTTTAAATATATTCCATTTCTATTGGTTTCGGGTAATGAAATTGAACCATTTTCAACTTCATGTTTACCATACAGAAATAGTGACACTACATAATTTCTTCTGATGAATATCCTTTGTGGTAAGATACAACTGATTGTATCTAATAAGTTGATTGAAATTCTTTACAATTTTCATTCGAAGTCTATCATATTTGTTTCTTTTATGGCACTCACTTTCCTAACTACTCCATAGCTACCTAGGACAACTTAAATTCTACAACCATACATTCTTGAGTCTTTAGCAATTGGAATACGAAGCAAGAATCATACCTGGCCTTTGATCTCTAGTTGCTTTCCTTTCGAAGATTCCACCTTTTTACTATCTACCCCATTTTCTGAATCATTTCCTTTGCTTCCTATATTAGTATCTGCCCCGTTCACTCTTGAGTTTGGATTTAGAACACCTTGCATGTACCTGGATGCAACACCTACTTTTTCCTCTTTAATAACGATCTTCTGCCTTGAACTTGGATTCTCTTTGGCTTCTGTTAAATCCATGGACTTTGAACCATTAACTCCATCATTATCTGATTGCTCTAGAATCTGCATTAAATCCTTAGGATTGCCTTCAAAAGGGTGCCGTCCGGGGACTGGTCTAACTCCGACAAGAGTTGGAACAGGTGTACCAGCCTCAATTCTATCCACATAAAAGAATTGCCCGAGCTGCAGCTTATTATTCAAAATGAACTCGTTGTCGTCCTTTGAGAGTGAGACATAGGTTGAATGAGAAGAGTCAGAGACTTTTATGAAGAAACCTTGGTTAGGCCATAATTCAGACCCCGATAATGATGGCACGATGCTGATCACCTGCAAAAGGACTGAGCGATATTCCCCGCGAACTTTCACATTAGAGTTCATACTTTGAAGAAGCTTCAGTAGAACTCCTGGTACCAGGGATGCCATTCTTCTTCCAATGATATTCCAAATTGTAACTGTGATGCATTGTAGTTTTTATGTATTAGTAAAAAATGCATGCCTGAAATATTGAGAAGACAATGCAGATAGTAGATACTTCTGTGCCATAAATTGACTCGACTTATTTTATTCCCTGAAGAGTCCTAATAATGAATGTTGCGAAAATGTGGCTAACTGAAAACTCAATCTTATCATGAGATGAGATCTTCAATTTATAAAAGATGGGTAGCAAGATTTCTTCTCTGGTACAACATTAAAAGTAAGCAGAAAAACAGCAGTCAATACAGGACGAGTGAAAATTCAAGTTACCAGAGAGGAGGAGCATAAAGGACCAATAAAAGTGAAGGAGAGAAAAGTCGAAGAGGCCCTTTTTCTTGATTCTGTACAGAGATGACAAACTACTTGGCTTCCAAAACAGAATAGAATGACTGCATCATTGCTTCTGCAATGGCATAACCGAGAACATCTAAAGCTTTGCATGCCGGGCAGGGCACGTAACCATCAAATTCCCTTGGCTTGAAAGCCAAGGGACCATCATATACTTACGCGTGAGAAATGTACAACACGTTCTGTGAGACACGAAATGACAAATCAGCCCTTTTATAGAGAAATTATGCCTTACCCTATCAACAATTTAGTGGGCATTATGGTCTTTATGCTGGTGGGGCTCCATCTGGTGGCGTTTCATTTTTGAAGTTAGAGGCAATGTAAACATAAGAAAGGTGAGGACATTCCCATGTTAATTTCTTCCGAGGCGTCACTAGAAGCCCTTCTCATATTAATTTACCACCTTATTTGCGCAGGGCACCAAAGAAAACTAACTAGATTAAGAAATCTGCATTAATCCTACTATATACAAGCATAGTCATTCATTCTTTTACCAAAACGAAGTCCTGCCATTGAGCATTATTGCCGGTCTTAAGCTTTTCCTTGAAAATGTACATCATACAATTTATCTAGAGTGAGGGACAAAAATATACGGTCTTATATAAATTTTAGTCTATCTTAAACGAGAGTTTTTTATGACTTAATTTTGTCTTTATTTTTAAATGAATGACTTCTTTGAGTATCTAATTTTATTTTTTATTCCTTTTAAATATGATTTCTTAATTTTAAATTTTGATACTCCATTAAATTGGAAATATCATTACATGCTAACTAACTTATATAATTAATATCTGTTGAAAAAAATATGAAAATTGATAATATTACCTTTTAAATGTTTAATACATTCATAGAATTACTCTTAAAAAAGTGACTGTCGCAAATATTAATCTATCAAGATGCCACAAAAAACATAATAAGCATGTCATTTATTTAATCGAAAACGATTGGATTATTCTTCAAATAATGTTTTCAGATTGTATGGGCCAGCAATAGTTTGATTTCCGCCCTTTCAGTGGGATGAAGCGAGTCAAAGAGCACATAATCATATTCGCTAGGATTCTCACATAAGTTGATAGCAGCAACATTACACAAGCACCACTACCTGAAGGAAGACCCAAAAGGAGGACAACCATTCCTGCTTACCTCACCTCAGGAACTTTGTTAGCTAACCCGTGCGATGCTGGTGCATCCTGAATCGCCCACCACTATCGCACCATGCTTTGTCTGCCATTTGCTTGTGCATTTCCAATTCTGTTAGGATAGGATAGAGCAGAATCACAAATTTTCTTATTTCAATTATCAGTATAAATATAGAAGCAATGTAATAAGGTAGAATCAATGAAATTTTCCTGCATTTTTACCCTTCTTGTGTCTGGAGGTTCTGGCCCTCGAAGCCAGCTTCTTTGCCATCACGTTTCATAAGTCGTAATCTTTCATTCATTGCTCTTTTACCTCCGCAATATCCCTTGTAAGCATGCCACGCCGCCTTCTTAATTTAAACCTTTTTAATTAAATTTTCACTTACTATAATGATGGGATTTTGTTTTTATTCCATGAAGTCAAACTGACCTTCTTAATTGAAACCCTTTACATCATATATATATATATATATATGAAAGTTTTTTATTATCATTTAATACGCACAAATCATTATTTAAATTACTTTAAAATAATCTTGTGCGTATAAAATGATCCTTGTTATTCAATTCTCTTCTTGATTGGGAGGAGATTATGATGGTATATTTCATTTTCCTAACCAAAAACGAGTGAAAATGCTCCTCTTTAAGCAGTTTTCTATTGCAGCTTCTACATGGGTCATAAAGATGTTAAGTTTGAAACAAATTGTAAAATAGTAGCCGATAAATTACAGGCTGCAAGCTGTGATCTGTCAGAATTGGAGTACATTGTTAAGTGTCAAACAATTGCATAAATATTTTAAAACAAATTTATCATTACTAACTAAATTAATTATTTTTTAATTCTGATAAATTAGATCATTGAATCTTATAATTAAAAATGAAGTAGTAATATTTTTTTAATTATAAAAAACATATAATCACTTTTAAATATATTAGTTAATTGACGGATAAAAAATATTATATAAAGATAAAAAAATTAATTATTAATTTTTTATCTTTAATTTATGTTGAGATCTATTAAGATATTAATAATAAAACTCATATTTATTGGTTGAAAAAATTATTCCTTAGATTTGTGTCATCATAATCTAGTCACTATTTAAATCAAATTATGGATACTTTTAGAATAAAATTTACATTTATGATAATATTTAATTAATATAAATGAATTTAATTATTTTTACTAATTTTGATGAATTGAATAATTATTTTTTATATATAAGAAAGGATTAGATAGTATTATTTTGCTACGTACAATTAATCCATCAAGATGTCACAATTATAAGTTATAACTGCCGATTACATGTATTTTGCCTTTTAGTACAAATAACAATTAACAATGTCAGCTATCTTTTCTCCTCATGGTTGAATTATTCTTGAAATAGTGTTTTGAGATTGAATGGGCCAGCAATACTTTGGTGTCCACTCCACATAAACTGGGAAATAATCTGATCAGCCCTTTCAGTGGGATGAACCGAGTCAAAGAAGACATACTCACTGGGATTCTCACATAAGTCGTAATCTTTCTCTGCTCCTTTACCTCCACAACTGAAATTTCCCCTGTAAGGCCCGCTGCCACAGCATGCCACACCGCCTTCTTTAAACCCTTTACAGCAAATTACCAAAATCGATCATGACATTAAATTTTCACTTACTATAAATATTAAATACTTATACATACATACATGCAGTACGTACGTTACCTACCATATTTTGAAGGGTTGTTTATAAGATCAAATGACAGATTAAAAAAATCGACGTATGAATATTTAAATCCTTTTAGTTGTTTCTTTAACTTCCCAAGTTCCACAGAAAGCACGCTGTTATGCAGTTTGGCTAGTGCTGACGCTTCTTCCACGCAGGAACCTTTAGGTGCATTTACTAGTATCTTGACAAATGGAACACAACCCATAGCTGGCATGTTAAGAACCCCAAATTTCCTCCCACCCGCCTTGTGTATCTCCTAATATTAATTTCAGCTGATTAATAGAATGGTAAGATTGATTATAGAAAGCTTGAATGCACGTACAAGTAAGTAACTTGTACATAACATATACCTTTATCACGGCTGTAAGACTACCAACCACCATGTCTACATATTTCTCAGGAGTAAAGACACTCGATTTTTCTGTCAGATAGACTTCATAATCATTGCTTCCGATGTTAATCAAGTAGACAGCTTTGGCCAATAGAGTTGTGGTTTCTGCTACTCCTAGTTCCTGCCTCAATACCTTGCTGACTTTCTTGAAATAACTTAGTTGAGTTTTTAGATCTATCACCTGAAATTAAATATCAAAATAGCTAGATACCATATATAGATCAATTGCATGTACGGTTGGATATAAAAGTTAATGACTAAGAGTATAATATATATTCAATTTCATCCTTAATTAGCTAACAATATATAACATATATGCAACAGACCAGTCCTTGATGGGTTTCAACCAAAGCCCCAGCTCCGGCTGATGCAAAATTGATTCCGTCTATGTATCGTTGATTACCAGGAAATAGAAATGGGGGGATTAGAGGCAACTTAGCATACTCAGCTGCAATAAAGTTTCCATGTTATTAATTGTAGGAATAGAAGCACGATTAATTGCTTGCTGCTAATTAATGAATTAAGCTCGTAAAACCAAAATTCTTATATGTACCTACGAAATCTGGAATCACGCGACCATCAGAAAATCTACCGGTTGGATACTTGAAGAAGGTTTCACCATATGGAAAGAAATTTGCATGATTGTCAGCAGTAGTATTGATGTAATTGTTGTTTCCAACATCAAATATTGAATCTCCAAATACAAATAATGCAGCGTTTTCTTTTGGCTGGCATATTTCACCAAGGCAGCAAGTTGGAGTTAGTATGCCATAGCTTACAAAAAGAAGCAGGATGCAAAAACTGAATTTTGGACTTGCCATATGAGTTTCACATCAATTTTGTAATGATCTGATCAATAGTAAGCAACTTGTGTTTATAAAGGCCACTGACTTCATGCAGAATGAAAACTAAATTTCCTGCTTTATGCAAATAATTTAAATAGTAAAATGTTTTTTTTAACTGGATTTTGGACTTGCCATATGAGTTTCACCTCAATTTTTTAGATTTTTTTTTAAAAAAAAAAAAGTAGTTTAGGACCAATTCATATAGGTACCAAGATTTATTTTTATTTTTCTTATGTTGAAACTGGCCTAACAGCCGAACAAAATAAACACACATGATTAACGACAATGCACTAATGGTGAAGAATGAGGACAAAAAAGACGGAGGACTATAAAACATGCTAAGAATATATAAGATGGTGAAGCATACAAAGGCCAGCCAGAATATCTGCTTCCTCCCTAAGCACACGATCACATTAATAAATAAAAGAGAACTTGTGAGGCAATGCAAGACTCTTATAGCTAGCTGTTTGTAATCGAGACGGCAGCCTATAATGATGATTCCTTAGACATTCACGAATGATAAGAATTGAGCAACTTGAGTCTAGTCAAACCTCATCACGTACTAATATGTCGTGATTATTGATGTAGATTGCTCTACTGCATCATTGGAGAAATTAATTGTTCAGTAAACATTACTTTCTTAATTACTATAATCAAGAAAAATAATTTCGATTTTCCTAATTATTCTATGTATAAGATCAATGGAGATTTATCATTTCTTCTTTTACTCAGACTTTACTTTTATATAAACCATGTATATAGACTTGTGTATATCACTGCAGAAAATAATGATTTATTCTATCTCATCAGGTTGAAAGAAAAATAAATAAATATATATATATATATATATATATATATATATATATATATATATATATATATACTGACTTGTAAAAATTATATCTTTTATTTGAGCAGTGTTAGAGAGAAAAATGTTGCTAACATTCCTCTTGAGATATTAAATATGAGAAATTATAAATGTTAGATTTTGAATTCACACTTTAACCCTACTTATCAGTATATTAAGAAACATTTAAAAGCCCTATTTTAACAATGTCCGTTAAAAGCTTTAGATGTCAGTTAAATAAGTGCTATAGTGATTAAGATGTTCCTCTTTTCTTGAATGAATAGTGACAATTGAGTGACTAACAATCTTTTCTGTCGTTTGTGGGTTATATGTTTGTTTGGTGTATTCAACATTACTTTCATCTTTCAACGTTTCACTTTATTAATTTGGCTCAAAAGTATGTAGGCCACGGCACCATACAGAGAGACAAATAGCATAGGAATGAATTGGGTAAATAAAGCTTCACCAATGCAGAGTCTAAGAGCCTTGATTTTCGAATATAGACAGAGTCATTCTGTGCATCACTTTTTAGATTTGAAAGAAAATTCAACATTACAAAGTTTCAACTTAAATGTGACTCACAGTCACATGAAAAGGCAAAAATCTAGAAAAACAGGTAAGCCGTGAAAGGCAAAAGCACAAAGTGATGAGAGTTGTTTAACTTTACACATTCACATTGAGGTGGATTTGACAGAGTGGCCTGGCAATGGGATTATATATAGACAGATGAAGCGCAATTCAAAGAGATGGATCTGGATTTACTGAGAACAGAAGCCTGATACAAAATTTTAATTTATATATAGATTGGTAAATCCATACCGCAATCTATGTATAGGTCTAGCTATAATTGATGCCGGTGGATATTTAAAAAAATAATAATCATACTAAATTTAACACTTGGAAATAAATCAATATAAACAAGAAATAAGGTAGAGTTTTTTGGTAGAGATTAAGTATTGTAGCTCAAAATGTAGTTGAATCCAAAAAAATGGAGAATTAAAAAAGGAAAAAAGGCAGAACTAACCATAATTTCAAAAAGTTTTATATGAAGTACCCACACGTGGGCTCTAGAATCCCCTATGATCCTCATCTGTGCCATGTTTTGCTTTGAAATTTCTTGTAACGATGTGTTGGCGATGATTTTGGTGAGATTGGCACTATGCAATAAGACACGAGATGGTACACTCACGTTTTCACTGTGAGGAGGTTGAAAAAACCAAGGAATTCTAATAGTTCCTATATGCAAACCTTCATGATAAACAAGAAACCTTGATGAACTAAAACCTATGCCAAACTTATTATGATTTTCTGCATTGAGGGTTAAGTAGATTACAGATGAAACCAGCAGAGTTAGATTAGAACTATCATTATCAATCTTGTAAAAGTTTATTTTAACCTCCCGAACAGAGAAAACAGGCTTGTGGGGTCTAATGATGAGGATCATAAAAAAAGTGGCTAATCCAACCACCATGCATATGATCAAAAGGAAGAAACAGCATTTCTTGGAAGAAAACACGGGATTCTGTGTGGAAACATCCATTTCTTGAGTTTCGGCTAATTAATGGGATGTCTTTCGTTGCCAGTAGCACTCAATTATTCCTTAATAAATTATTGATACCAAAACCTTTTGAGGAGAAAACCTGTGCTGAAAGAAAGCAACTATTTTTTGTTTAAGCAGTTTCAAGATTTAATTCAAGACAATGATGGCTTCCCTCCTGTTATATAGCAACACAATCTCTAACAATTCTTTACTAGTCAAAGTGTACGTGTTAAAAAATAGAAAATGTGTTGCTGCAGTGGCGTACCAAATCTTGAACCAGCTAAAGGAGCGAATTTCTGCACCATATATAAAAACCAGCATGGAATCTAACAATAGATTTTTGTACAAGACATATTGTGACACACTAAATATCATACGATGGAACGTGGAAGTAACATTTAACATGAGCAGTAGGCAGGGGTGAAAAGAAGTTAAGTGATCTCTCGGAGGCAATGCGCAAATTTTTGGGAGGCTTTTGAAAAAGAAAAAGACTTGAGCTTGAGTCACAATAAATAATACTCAATAGTCAAAGTTTAATAAGTACCTTATATATGTAACTAAAAATATCTTTGCACTTTGCTACTTTCTTGCCAAGAGAACACTGCAATGATCCTTTAGTTCATTAATATTCACGTCACTTTGGACTTACACGCAATGGAGTCCTGAATTCGAGCACGTAAGAACTTTAGTTCGGTAAACGTCTCCATCTCCTCCAAACCATCCTAACAGAAAATTATTGACCACATATGCCACAACTAATTAGTAATTACCTCTTTCAAATTCTATAATTGCACTTCTTTAAAAGCTCAATATTGTGTAAGGCCCAGTTACCCGTATATAGGATTTAAGGCTAAGTTTTAACTTCTTACTTACCTAAAGCTTTTCAATTATAAAATCCTATAACTTCTTATAAATAAAAGTTGATTAATTCTGAAATTTTGAAATTAATTAATTAAAAGAAAAAAAAGTTAAGCACTGATGTAAAATAATTTCACACTTTTATCAACTCAAAATAAAATGAGTGTTACGTTAGATGAACATTTTTTTCTCTTATTCATCATTTACAATTACGAATTACAATATTAATAGATCGTGTGTAGCACTCTCAGCAGCCGAGTTTCTTCTACTGGCGTTGATAACCTGACATGAGAGCTTTTCCAATTATTATTGTGTTGATATTCTTGGATCAAATGAGGCACATGAATAATAAAATCCTCTGTGCAATTTTTTTCTGCGTCTCCAAATCTCCCTAATCCCATGGTAAGCTTCTGAAAATAGAAGTTTGTTTCTCAAAGCTGCTTTTTTATTTTTTAGGTCAATGGTCAATGTGTTTTTAACGTATACCGAAGCCACTATCTTGAATCAAGATTCAAGACCCATGCCCCGTGTCACCAGCTGATGCTCCCACACAGCTACATTTTGTTTCATCATTCAAATTTTGTCATAGGAGTATAACCATAGAGAAACAACCCAGTTAAAAATTATCAGCAGCCAAGATTGTTTCACAGATCATATATAATCACCCTCGAACAACAATCGAGATTTCCCCAAAACTAAGGCCTTTGACAAGGCAAAGGACACCTAAATAACTATATAGCCCCATACTTTAGATACAAGAGATGCTTGAGCGAGTTAATTGTTTTAACTCCATCTTCAACACGGATGACAACCATTCCAGAAAGCAACAAAAATGGAAATTACATTTTTTTTTTCAGACACATGGGGGGATGTGTCCAACAAGAGAACAACAAATGCAACAAAAATCAAAAACAGAGAAAAACAACTTGTAGCTTTATTTACACACAGGGAGACCAAAGAAAAAGCGGTTCAGAAAACTCCACCAGCCATGGAAGGAATGTCATCAAAGCACCAAAGGTTCATGAGGTTTCCACCATCCTGAGTTGTGTCACCAGATAGCAAGGATTCCAATGAAGTATCGCCCCAGCTCCCTTCAAGATAAGGCATCTGAAAGAACTTCAACTCAGATTCAATATCCACAAGCTCCTCAGAGAGTGTCTTTGCAGAATCATCTTCAATAGATACCACATTCTGAGAGTTAGGCTGCTGCTGGTTGGCATTTTGCACAAAATGAGATTCACAATCCAAAGGAGCAGAAAGCATGGATGAGATCTCAGGAGCATAATCAAATGAATTACTCCCTTGATCTGAACTGAAGTAAAGGGTTGCATCATCAGACGAAGGAAGGGATCTTAGCCCATTTCCACTGCCAGGGAAGGAAGCCATGTTAGCATACTGGCTAACTAGGGGTTTCTGTTCCACCAGATCCATGTGATTGTTGCCAGCACTGAACTTGTGACCCAGATTGGGCTGAACAGTCTTAAGATTTTCCTGTGGATTTACCTTGGAACGTTTTACAGAAGAAGTACCTGGTGCCTCAGGAAAATTCACCTTGGCTTTCTTGCCACGAATCCTCCGTGCTTCAGCATCATAAGCTCTTGCAGCTTCTTCAGCAGTGTTGAAGGTTCCAAGCCAGACACGAACCCCCTTTCTTGGATCCCGAATCTCAGCTGCCCATTTTCCCCAAGGGCGTTGACGGATTCCCCTATACTGATTCTTCCTCTTTCTATTTGCAGATATCTCAGCCCGACCTTGGAATGCCACAGATTTCGCTGCCGTAGACACTTTCATATAATTGGAAAAGTGTAAAAATCACGGTAAGAACAGAAACTCAGAACCATTAAACAAAGATAATAAAAATAAGATCAAGGCACAAACACGGATTCATATAACCATTTTTCCCCCCAATTCTCCCCCCAAAAAAACCTGAGGATATTAGAAGTCTCAACAAGGTTAAAAGGGAATCAGAAAGAATCCTAACATGGACAACAAACAAGTAAAGTTTATTTTAGCAATGAACAAAAGGTTGCCATCCAAGTACCTCTATACTGAGAAAGAGAAGCTGCAGTAGCGGGTTATTAAGAAACACAAACAGCATCATTCTTAAGCATCTATCATTTCAACAGAATCCACAAAGTCATCCTTGAATTAAAATCAGCCGAAAGTGAACTCGTGTATGAATAATGGATAACAACACACTCCTTTAAAAAAAAAAAGTATTCCCTCATTTTTTATCTACCTGAAAAACAAATCATTCCAGAAAACAAGCCGAGATCTGTACCGAATAAAAGAGTTTATTGCAGATCTAAGAGGGGGGAAATCCCAGTGATCAACTCCGTAAACGAAAATCAAAGCACATGGTGATAAATAAAATTGACTTCCATAGCATGAATTTTTTTTTTTAATGTTCCAAAATCAAAAAGAGAGTAAAGAGTGATAATTTTGCATAAGAAAGAAATGAGAGAGAAAAGTTACGACGAGAAGAGGCGGCGAAAGCAAAGGGCTTGACTTGGTGATCGTCGTCGTCGTCGTCGATATCAGAATCGTCTTTAAAATCCCTGAAATCAGCCTCGAAGTCAACGTCCAAGTCAGACTTCCGCTTCTTCAAATCCGGCCACAGGTAATCGGCGGTCAGGCGGCGAGACCCGGCGATCGCCGCCGCCGGAATGAAATCAGAGATGATAGCTCCTCCACACATCTCAGATGAAAAACACAACAAGACACGAAGAATAACAAAAGCGTCCGTTTTGGTTGAATGCAAATGAAGGCTCTCGGATGTCGGTAAATGGAGAAGGGGGAGTAAGCAGTGTTACTATTATGCCCTTGCCGCAGTCCGGTTTTTTCAACAAAAAAAAAATACTTATTACTACTGAGTCAAAATATTTAATTGATTAAAAATTATTTTTTATCAATTTTAATACAAAATATTATTAGCATAATTTTAAAAATAATTAATATAAAATTACAAACTTAATATATATAAAACTTACAATTAAATAGTAGTATAAGAATTCTTTATACTATCGATAGATATTTATTTAATTGATTATATGTAATGATTTTTTTAAGGGAAAGATGTAATAAGGTTCTTGCCACTATATCTTTAGGTGAATTAAATTTTTTAATATTTTAATTTAATAAATTATTTGATAAATTGATAATAGAAAAATACTAGTAATTGAGAAGGAAAAAATTCAATGTAAGAAGGAGTACTAATTAGTCAATGTCTACTTAAGCCAATAAATAATTTAATCAAAAATTCATATATCACTTATCCAAAATTTTCAACAACAAAAATATCTATAAAAAAGTGAACTCTTTTTTATATAGACCACAGTTATTGAATTAAAGCTTATTCACGTATATTTAAAGCAGTTGAATAATCATGATTTTAATTCGAGAAAAAGAATTAACTAATTATTGGTGAGATCAACAATTACATTATTAATATAATTGAAGAGTTATCAAAATAATATAAAAAGATATTAATAATAATAATAAGATTGCAAAGTAGCATATAATATTGTCTATATTTTTATAAATATAACCAATTATATGTTGCATTATCAAACTTCAATAGTGAAAAAAAATACTATTATTGAGAATTATTTAGAAATATACAAATTATGCTAAAAATAATATATAATAAAATAATATAAAATGTAAAACTATTTTATATCATTAGTATATAAATATTAAACTCATAAAATATTTAATAAACTATTAAAGTTGCAAGTAAAAAGACTATCAAAATTATTTTTAATCATAATCCTACCTTGAATTACTTCTAAAAAAGTATAAATTAATAAGAATTAAATTTTAAAGATATCTTTATATTTAACATATTCAAACAAATTAATAAATCGGATTGGCATTATATTAATTAATATAACAAGAGCAAGATGTGAACACTGTGTTATGAATATGTACACATAAAGGTTGCGGCTAATTACGGTTATACCTCATTCTTTTGATAAAGTTGAATTTAACTATTAATAATACAAACACAAAATATTGAAGTGAATTTACTTGCACTAGTATTGGTTAAAATAGATATTAACAAATTCTTAAAATATGTAAATATTAAAATAAAACTTATATATAAAATGTAATCAAGATAACAAAAGAATATGTGATAATATATGATTTTTCAAAAAGTAAATTGATAGTAATATTTGGGTATAATAAGCACACAACAAAAAAGAACCCGACCTAGTAATGGGATTTTGTCTCATTCGTCATTATCACGGGGATGAAACTGTTGGTTTACGATCTAGTTTGCTTGGCCTACAAAGATTCATATGCATAAAATAAAAAGATTACCGTGTCTGTGCACATGTGCATGTGCCTGCCAAATCTTTGACCAAGCAAAGATGGGAAAGAACATACTGAAAGCAGTCAACAAAAATTGCTGTAAAAGGATGGGAATCTTTCCCTTATCCTCGTCCTCCTTTTTAACACAGCATTTTCTACAGACATTCATTCATAGTTTTACAACAAGAGAGAAGGATATATATATTTTCCATATATATATATACCTTGACGACACTGTAGTGTTTGGTACAACAATCCAACCCCCACCAGACGCTGCGCTGCTATCACACTAGTATACATACATAGAGAACAAGAAGTAATTTATAAGACAGTGCTAACTAAGGTGGTAAGATGGAAAAAGTGCAAAATTTATACACCCCAATACAAATCCCGAAGGAACCCAACTTATTAGACTAGAGTCTAGAGAGGTTGCTGCATGGTGACAACCAAGGGACTTGTGACAGTGTGCTTGGTATCAGACCAGACAATGGAACCAGTCTTGACAGTAGAACTACCAGGGGAAAGCTTAACTGCCCTGGTTTGCACCCTAACAAGGAAGTTCAATTTCTGACCCAACCTCCTGAAAGCCAGCGTGTCCGGTTCAACCGTGACCTCGGTGCCGGGAGGGGGTGCAATAGTGAGTGTGTAGAGCGAGTTGGGGTCTCCAACATTGGTGACAGTTCTAATAAAGTGTGTGGACATGTGCTGCTTTCCATACTGTTGAAAGACGGCAGATAAAGAAGGATAGTTAAGATTCCCAGAGTGACCAGCCCTCTTGGCCCCACTGCAGTCTGAAGCCTGGTTTCGGGTGATAACTCGGATGTTGTGGGAGGTATAGTTGGAATTGCAGAGGAAATCGACATAATCGTAGGTAGAGATGTCATAGACCAGGCCAGGGTTGATGGCACTGTCGGGATGAACATGGCCAGCCCCATAATCAAAGACGGAGGAAACATTGGCATTAGACTCATCGAGCATAGGGCCTCCTCCATTGTCAAGAGTGTAAGCAGTAGTGATGAGGGCAGATCGGATGGCAGCAGGACTCCAATCCGGATGTGCCGCTTTCAACAGAGCAGCCAAACCAGAAACGTGGGGGCAAGCCATTGAAGTGCCCGACAGAATGTTAAACTCACTCCTACGCTCATCAGAGGGAACTCCAGAAGGAGCAAGTGTACTGGGCCAGGCCGCAAGAATGTTCAATCCAGGAGCTATCACATCCGGCTTCAGGATCTCGGGGGACTCCGGGTTTGGCCCTCTCGCCGAAAAAGATGCCACCTTGGGCGCTGGTTTAATCCCGAGCCTTGTGCCCTTGAATATTATGGTTGCCGTGGCTGGTGACCGCAGCTGTGAGGCCAAGGACATGTATCTCCGAAGCTCATCCCCGCCCCCGGCACCCACGGAGGTCGCTGGGAGGACATGGCAGTCAGCCACCAAACCTTCCCCGTCGAAGGGTCCATTCGTCAAAATCATTCCAACTCCTCCCGCCTTCTTCACCACTTCACCTTTTGCGGCTCTCGAATTGACCCCTCTGTCACACACGACAATCTTCCCCCTCACAGACTTTGGATCCAACGAATCTTCCAAGCAAAGAGAGGAGGAGTAACCATCCGAACCCGCATACACCAGAGGATAGAGCCGACTCGGAGTCAGACCCGGTCCACCGTACACACTCACCCCGCCAATCACCTTGCCGTTCCCCAGCATAACATCCGCCGGGAAATCTCTGTCTATGGTTCCGGCGCCCACAGTGGTGACCCAGGGGGCCACATTGGTGACGGTGAGGCCGCCGGGACCGCCGTTTCCCGCGGAGGCAGACACGAAGACGCCAGCCTCGGAGGCTCCGAAGGCCCCGACGGCGATGGCGTCGAGGTGGTAGGGCACCACCGCGCCCCCGACGCTGAGGGAGATCACGTCGACGCCGTCCGTCACAGCGGCGTCGAATGCGGCTAGGATGTCGGAGTCGTAGCAGCCGGCATTCCAGCAGACCTTGTAGACGGCGAGGCGAGCCTTGGGAGCCATCCCGGCGGCCATTCCTCTGGCGTAGCCCATGGTGGAGGCAGGGAAGACGTACCTTCCGGCGGCAATGGAGGCCGTGTGGGTGCCGTGACCGTCGGAGTCTCTGGGAGAGCGGGACTCCAAAGTGTCGTTCATTTTGCCGTTGGTGGCTTCGTAACCGGCGCAGAAGTAGCGAGCTCCGATGAGTTTACGGTTACAGGAGGTGGGGGGAAAGTCTTTAGCAGCAACGCAGTTGCCCTTCCACTTAGGGGGAGGAAGAGCGAGATCGCGGTCGTTGAAGCTCTGGCTGTCGGGGGAAATGCCAGTGTCGATGACTCCGATGACGAGATCGGAGCCGAAATCGGTCTCCTTGAGAAGGCCATCCCTGTCGGCAGTGTTGAGGCCCAGGAACTGAGGGGAGCGCGTGGTGTGGAGTTGGCGTACCTGTTCAGGAATGAGGGTTATGACGTGGGAGAGTGAGTGCAGCTTGTGTGCCTCCGCGGGGGAGAGCCTCGCTGAGAATCCGTGGAAGACTGTTTGGTAGGTGTGAATAACGGAGGCGGTGGTGTCGGCAAGGGAAGACTGGTACCAGTGCCTGTGCGTGGGGAAAATGGAAGGCTTTGCTTCGTGCTGGACTTGCACTATGTATGTTGTCTTCTTCTCTACTTCCCAAGCGGAGGCTGAGGCTAAAGAGAGCACAAACAGAATGATGATGTGAGAGTGGGAGGGAGAAGCCATTGAGAATGAATGATTGAGATGAGATTCTTCCACTCAGGTGAACACAACTTCAAATGGTAAAGGTAGTTCCTACGACCTAGTATGCTACTGGAACTGAGAGAGAGAGTATAGAAAAACAGTAGCAGTACTGCACTACTGCACGAGTCTGAGGTGGAACTCTGTTCTCTAGTGCTCGTCCTTTTTTCTATTTCCAGTTCACAATAACATTCTTTTTTTATGCACTTACTCCTTTTTATAAGTTTTTTAAAATATATATATATAAAGCTAATTTTGAAAAATAATACAGTACTAGTATAAATATAAAGTAAACTAATGCATACCGTGTGAGAGTGCTAGTGTGCCAGTATATATAAACACGTAGATTACAAGCGTCAATTATCATAGACTAACCAAGAGATTAGCTTTAGACTTTAGTGAGAAGCAGAGCACATGTCGTATACCCCTTATAATAATGTCAATGAAATTGATGAAACACAAACAAAAGATATGTGTAAAGACAATGCCCTGGTTTTTTAAATATGACTATTATTTATATTTATTAATTATGTATTGATAAAACAATATTTATTATGCAAAACATTTCTCATGAAACGTCTTTTTTCTCTTTTCGGAGAACTAACTTATTTTTAAGTTCAAAATGTAAATCTATTGCCTTTATATAATTAAATATTTTTATGATGAAGGCATATAATAAGTAATTGTTTGTATTTTGACGGATTCATCATAATTTTATGAAATGAAATTGATTTTTTTTGTGTTATCCGATTACATTATTGATTGGCAAACATAAACTCAACGTGATAAAGGATCATTCATTCCGACCTCAGCTCACATTGACAAACATAAACTCAATGTGATTTTTGTGTGTTATCGGATTCATTATTGATGTTTTTGTGATGAAGGCATCTTGTGAAGCGAGGGCCTGTTTCATTCACACAACTATGATTGGGATCATTCATTCCGACCTCAGCTCATTTGACAAGCTTTAGGTAAATGTATTACAAGAATATCTGATCATATTTAAGAAGTAATGTTTTCTTAACAGTCCTGGTGCCTTAAGTCCTACATTGCCTTCTTCCTCTCTTATTAAACATGGGTGGTCACAATCCCCTACATGGTAACAGATTTTGGCTTTTATCTGTCGTTGATTCACCTTTTTACTGCAAAGTGAGTCATACTAATACAAATTCTACATTCTCTTTTACCTCAGAGAAAACAGGGAAGAACTTGGATCGTCCTCTGTCCAAGTACGTGTTACAATTTCAAGGGTGAAGGAGAAAAGATAAATAGGTTGGTTTCATCTTACTGGTCCCCCATCATCGTAACTTTTGGTTCAATATTTTTTAGACTAAAAAAGAAACAACACACGACAAGTAGAGTCAGCAAAGTCCACCCTATTCAAGGAAGATAGTGATTATACAAGAATAATGCTATTTTTTATAAGATTCATCTTATATTTTTTAAAAAAAAATTAAACAAAAGAAACATATTTAATGTTTTAATATATATATATATATATATATGTGTGTGTGTGTGTGTGAGTATTTAATATTTTTATTCAATATTTTTATAAAAAAACTAATATATAATTTCTATATTTAAAAGCTATTATAAATTTTAATAATATAAAAATAATCATTTGAAATTTCATGCTCCTCACTCTCAGTAAGATTTCACCATTGACTTACTTTCTCACTCTCACAGCCTCTTAACTTCACACTTTGAATCCGTTTTACTCTCGCACAATGATTTAGAGTGTGTTCTCACACTCTCTCGCATAGTGGTTCACCCTCTCACTCTCTCTCTCGTGGTGGTTCACGCTCTTACTCTCTCTCTCAGTGGTTTACGCTCTCACTCTCACGATGCATTCATATCTTGTATCTTATTTTCGTTCGTTTGTGTTTGTTATTTAATTATGTTGATTTTGTATATTAATAATAATAATACACCATTCACCTCTGCATGGATTGAATTTATTAGATACTGACCATTTCAGTTTCATCCTAAGTTTTGTTTGTTTGGTATTCTTTGCCTCCTACTTTTGTTAATTTTCACCATTTTTAGAAATATGTTTGTACCATCCCTTGCAAGTCTTCCTTAATCCGAATGATTTACTCTTAAGTGCAGAACAAACCATCATTTATACATTTTCTATTACTACTTTTAGTTCCAAAGACTTTGACATAAATCTGATCTCTCTTTTTATTTGAAAAAAATTAGAATACATCCCTAATTAACTAGTTTAGTATTTTTATTTTTTATTCGTAAATTGATGAGTAATCCAAGCCTTCATTTACTCTTGTGTTGATATAAATATTTATTATACATAATATTAATCAATGTTTGTACTATTGTCCATGATCATACATACGATGAAGATCATGTAGTTCAAAATAAAATTGTTAAACCAAAGATTATTCATATCTATTTCAATTGTGGGCCAATTGGGATAGAATGGGTTACTCTCTCATCATTATCTAGGTTGTTCAATATCGAGAGAATATGAGAGTTATACAACTAGTGACTTATGTGTTTGAAGTTTCAATTTATAGTTGTTCTTGTAAAAATATTGAATAGTTAGAAATCACATGCTTTGCTAAAATTATAAGTTGTTATCTCACTTATTTGAATGTACTTCTTTGACTTTTTATATTTTTTCATGATTTTATTTATTGAATTTATTTTCTCATGATTTGATTTGTATCATGAAAATTTTATAAATTTATAAATGAAGGTTCTTATATGGTAGTGTTTGTAAATTCTCTATATTTGTATTATTATTAAAATTATTTTAAATTATGATATATTTAAAAATTATTTAATATTTATTTTCAATAAAATTCAATATTGAAATTTTAATTTTTAAATAAATATTTTAAAACAAAATTTTACGTAGAAAATAAATTAAATTACTCTATCCAAACAAATAAATCAAAATACAAAAAATTTAAAATATTCTATTCAAACAAATTATTTATAAAATGAAAGAAATTTAATTACAAATAATTAAAATGCTATGTATTTTAATTTCATTAAATAACTAGAATTTCTCGTCCAAGCACATGATTAAGGTTTCAACTTGTGGAAAGCAAAATGTCAATGATGTCACTTGCTGAGCAACACTTGTCGTCCAAGCAGTCCAGCCACGCTTGCAGCTTGGTCTCTTATTCATAAATATATTCAAGGATTTATTAAAGAATATCATTTTTTTTCCTTTTGGTGAAAGAATATAAACTTTTTACAATATTAGTACCCGAAATCCTCGTAAAAAAAAATGGAAAAGAAAGAATATTAAAAAAATCTAATTGACAATGTGAAAAGTAAGAAACACTTCAAGTTGTGTATCCTATTTTTTTTACTCATAATAATTAATATACAAAACTTGGAGAGTAAAACACTCATTTTTTCCTCTCTTGTCAATTAGACATTTCAATATTACTTTACTTTTTTTCCTTTGGAGGTCCAATGCATGTACTATATATCTCTATGACTAGCTAAAAACTTTCTCTCAACCATTTTAAATTAACATCATTTTATCTTTATTTGTATATTTGATATTTTCAATCATCTACCTATATTAATATCCTCTTTTTCTCTTTCCAATATAAATTTTTTATAGTTTTCTTAAAAGGAATTGTTATAACACTTTCTTCATAAATTATTTTTACTTTTAATTCTTTAACCAAGTTCCAAAAACCAAAACGGAATGCAGTTCCATTCCTCTCACAGAAATCGCGCTATGCTTCGAAATTCAATCAAAGAATTAACAAATTACGTGTTGCACACAGATACTAAAACCTATCCCTAATTAATTGAAACAATACACGTGCTTGTCACAAAATTGTTTCATGTGAAATACATGATCTTGATAGGGAAAATAGGGGGAAAAATATACATGGATGGATTACTATAAGTATAGCTGGATGAGCTCATCACTAACGACAGATGGAGTAAGAACACCTAAATCTGTGAAAAGCAGAGTCAGGTATTGAGGAGGGGTGTAGTCCCGCGCGGACCTTTCAACCTCAACCTTCGATGGAATAGGTACGCCAAAATCAATAGGGCGTAATGCAGGGGCTAAATCCTTTTGGTCAAGAGGGTAAAGGCGAGCAAACTGCAGGCACAGTAACACAAACAAGACAACATAAATTCCTAATTCGTCAAAAAAGGATGAATGCATGCAAATATACCTTGTAGCTCTCAGCAGCGACATAAACTGGTTTATTCATACTGTGAGCAACCAATGCTATTTGATAGGTCCCCATCATGTTGATTATGCCCCCACTTTCGACAACTCCATCCGCACCCACAAAAACCATGTCCACCTCATCCATAGTATATGCAACAGCAGAATCTATTAGAAGTTTCACTGAAACATCAAGTTTGGCCAGCTCATTCGACAACCGCAAACCTGTTCGGTCTGGTCTTCCCTCTGCCAATTTGTGCACACAAGGGTTGAAGTGCAGATCACAATGAAGATGCCAAAGATACAGACTCCACGAGTTTAAAATGGGATTTATGAAGAAAACTATGGTGACTAAAATTTGAAACCAAACCTCACAGGCAATATCAGCAACAACAACAAAGCTTTATATCAATCAACAATAATGGACTAACAGAAACCAAATTATCAGTAAAATTGTACAGAGCAAGGTTGGCTTCTTGTATTGTTTTAAAATGAATAGGGTAATGAATTGAGAATAACAATTCCAACTCTCCTAACCAAACACTTGCAATTCAATCAGCTGCTAATTTATACTAGCTTATAAGCCTTCAATTAACTTTAAAGTTTTCAGCTAAGTTATGAACTAGTTTTGCTTTTGCCAAGACAGTCTATATAACGAGAGTAAGAGACTAAGAGGGCAAAAACCTGTGCAGAAGACCCGAAATAGTTTGTTATTTTGTGCAGCAAGTTTTAGGACTTCAAAGACAACTCTGGAAAAACCATGAACCAAAATTGTGCAGCCATCAAATATAAAATCCTGACTCAACATTGCAATAACTTTGCGGGCCTGCAAAGAAGGACAAAAAAAAAAAGGAATATGGGCACGAGAGTGAGGAAAGAAAAGAAAATTAGAGTTAGTGAGAGTTGGAATTTGCCTTGTAGGAGATTTCTCCAAACTTCTCAGCGCGCTCGATCAAGCGAGACTTAGCGGAATTGAAGTCTTCGTATTCTAAAGCAGAAGTCCGAGTGACATATCGCATAAAGAGATCACAGCCGGCTGTCAGAGAGATAGAGGTGGTATCCCAAGACTGCAATGCAAAGCAATGAAGAAGAATGTGTCAGAGAGAGAGAGAGAGAGAGAGCGTTGGAAATGAATGAAGAAACAATAGAGTGAATACCTTGAGAAAATCGGAGGCCTTCTTGAGCTCAATCTCGAGCTGCATCATGGTGGTAGCCTTGCTGGACCTTATGACGGCGGCCAGGGCCCGAATGGCGGCGACGGCCTCGGCCAAATGGGGCTGTTTCCGCCAGCTGTTAAACTCATCGATGACACTGAAGGGCTTGTCAGGATCGGGCCTGAGTTGAGGTTCAGGTTCAGGGTTGGGGTCGGGGACGGGGTCGGGCCCAATAGCGGCCTGAGCCTGGGCCAGCCAGTCGCTGGTGACCACGCCGTGGTGCGCCGCTCTCGTCTCATAGTAGGCAGAGATATTAGGGTTAGGGTTAGGGTTTGAGGAGTCCCCCTTCAGATCAGCCTCCTCGTTCCGCTGCCTGTCCATGATGAAAGATGCTGATCTCCACCACATCTTTGATCTTCCTTCCCGATTCTATTCGATTCAGACAACAGCACCTCACCTATCTATCACTCACTAGGGTTTTGCTTGCAATTACCAATTCGCAAATTCAATTTACATTTCCTTCTTTCTCTCTGCATTTAACCCGACACCGTTTCACGTCTAAGCGCCTCTTTCGCTAATTCCCTCACCAAATCAGTTTTTTTTTTTCTCATGTTTAATTGTTTATTGTAAAATTTGCAATTAGTAATTCTAAATTAACTACATTTTTTTAATTAGGTTCACCCACAGTTTATTTTATTTTGTTTGAAAGTTCAGCCACATAAACGAGTCTTAAGTAATAATTGTTTAGGGAACTTTTGGTAGGATTTTTTTTTTTGACAATCATGATTCTTGGAAAATTAAACTCTTGAGAATTTATTATAAATTATTCACTATAAATTTGTATATTTATTTATTTTTGCACTCAACCAATTAAAATATTAATGTCTTACAATGACATGTCTTCTTATTTGAACTTTGACAGCAGTCATGAGTTCAACCTAAATCAATGATCTAAAAAATTTAAATAAAACAAAGACAAAATTTTAAGTTGATTAAAATCATTGGATTTTGAAATTACAAACTTGATAACATCAGTTTGAATATTAAATTTGAGCATATAAACTTTCAATTAGTCCGAACCCATATTATTTTAAAAAAAATTAAATGTTGTGTAATTTTATAATTCTATAATTTTTATGTTATATACATCTCTAATTTCCATTTTTAATATTATTCATTAACTTTCTTTCATTTTATTATGTATTTTTTTATTTTTTCTCTATTATTATTTTTTTAATTTGTATTATCTTATTTTGTGATTTGATGATTCAATCTAAACCAACTCAAATATGATTTGAGTGGTCAATTTATATAAATATATATGAGCTAATTCAAATCGAATCATGTTTGAATGAAAATATCTCATAAATCCAAACTAATTTCACTAGTGAACACTCTATTTACACTTGTAAAGTTAGGCTTTAAAGTTCAAACAAAAATAACAAGAATAATATCAAGCGATTAAGCCTTTTGAACCAATTAAAATAGAGTGTAATTTAAAATTACTTCATTTCCTTCATTCCCCTCTTAACTAAACTAATAAGTAATAAGCATGTTAATGAATCACGGAACAGTTCCGTGAAGAAGGAACCAACTCTTTGTCTGCTTTTGGTTGAAGGAAACATTACAATTCAGGTTTCAGTCAGGTACATGTGTTCACATATAGCGTGATTGAACAGTGACTGGTCACTGGTTTGACCCCTATAATCCATGTCGTTTCTTTCCAGGAATTTAATTAATTATTTCCCTTTCACACTTTTATTTTATTATCCTTCTTATTCTTCTTATTATTATTATGTGATGAGGGTCTGAAGAGTGAAGATTAGTGACCACAGCAGCGAACATTGAAAGAAGATCTTTTTTAAAATCCAGCAACTTAAGTTAGCCTCCTTTTGCTTTTCTCATACATATCATATTTTCCCTCCTCTTCTGCTTTTGGCAATTGCCTTAATTTGTCTTTTTAGAATACAAAGACATACATTCAATTAAATTTATTGCTTTGTGATGGGAAGTCATCATCATTTTCTATCATCAGATAATACAAAAAACTAGTCGAAAAGTAAAGGCAATTAAGAAAAGCATTGCCATTATAAAAGTTACAATTCGCAAGAGGCATGAGCATTAGGAACAAAACCCTCTGCAAATACAATAAAGTCTTAATTTCTGATGATGCTCACTAAGGTAATTAGCAGAATGAGTTAAAGCCATTACAGTTCAAGTCCTTTTGCAGACCATCATTCGAGTTCTCTCCTTTAACTATCTGAAGCCAACTTTGTCGTAGAAGAAGATTCGTCGTGATTTGAGCATCTCTTGGACGATTGGTTGGCTCTGGAATTCTTTGGAAACAAGACCCTTCATCATACCCTTCACAAATTATTTCTCCAAACTCATCTTGGTAGCAGATTATGCCCTGAGAGTGATCTTCATAAACCTGTTTAATTAGAGACCAAATAGCTAGACATTAATTAACACAACTTACCAAAAGCATCTCTTTCACAACATTAAGGATAAAATTAAATGACAGAAAAAGATGAAGATATTGACCTTGTTCTTGATGGATGCTGTGATCCTCAGTACCGATGCCTTTTTCAGTGGGACATAGCTGCGTCTGGGCATCAATTTTTTGTTGGGGTACTTGAGAAATGATCCATATTTCTGAATTGGGATTTGAATTGAGGAAGTACAGTTAACAGCCATCAATCTAATTCTTCCAGAGTTCGATCTCCGAATAGAAGAATAAAATTTGGATAGGCCATGCCTATATAGTAACGGAATGATTTCTTATTAATGGTAAGCATTGGTTTTGATTGCTTATATTATAAATTCAATTATTTTTGGCTTGTGTCTTGTCATGATGCATTAAAATATAAATAGTCATGTAGGGCCTAAGTCGCTTATCCCTTACTTTAATTGCCGGTGATCTCCAAGTCACAGTTTTGTTTGATGCTTGATAGTGCTTCTCTCTTATCATTAAGTTGGTTGGTCCATTCACCATTTCACTATGGAATGAATGAATCTGCTATTTGTTCATTTATGATCATGGTTCACAATTTCCATAGTGGGTGTGTATCACAATATAAATAAATCACTCCATAATATGTAAGAAATAAGAATAATGTAACCAAAACAGAGTGCGGTAAGTCCAGCATGAGTTTTTCAGATAATTCTAAGTTAAATTAATTTTTTTAAAAAATAGGTTTAAAGAAATTCACTTATATTTTGTAATTCATTTTTCTGCTATTCCCGTTCAGGGCGCGCAAGCTAGCAACCATAAAATAGGTTCACTAATCAGAAGAATTTGCCAGAGGCAGAAATATGGAGCTATATCTATTATCATCAGTATCAAAAGTTTGTGAAAAGATAAAGTACGAAATCATGAGTTACCAAAATTATACTTGCAGTCATGCAGTGATTTTATAGTATATTGTTATAGAAAAGGCTTCCTCAATTTTGTCGTAGTGGAAATGATCTAATTTAAAATAGTGAAAGGTAAAATTTAACCTATCGTCTCTTAGATCAAGAAGAAAACTATTTATCCTAGTCTGCTGCATCCATTCCTTCTAATATTTGTGGGCCGAACATTATGACATATCAAAATATTCTCATATCCAAAGAATGTTGGCATGCCATTAAGATGAACCTTCATGGGTCAAGCTGTCTTGTGTATCAAAATATTCCCCTTAACTTCATAGGTCTCAGGGATGATCGAATCAGTCTTTGATATCATAGTGATCGGATTTAAGGCTCAATCAATATGGTTTGACATATGAGGATTGGATTACAATCTAATCCGAGAAAGTACACAACCCCTAACCTTAACCACAAAGTGTATAGAGGCTTAAGAGCATGAGGATCAAATTACAATTTGGTATGGAAGGGTACACAACCCCCTAGCCTAAAGTGGAAAATGCAAAGGCTAAGAGTATCAGGATCGGATTAAAATTCGATCCAGGATGGTACATGATGCATAAAATATATATGCACAAGGACAAGTGTACCTTACGCAGTAATAACAATGAACTTAAGTTTGAATGTCGTATCTAAGGAACCAGTTGTGTTTCCAAATAGTCAAAATTATTAAACCAAACAGTTAAAGTAAATTAAGAAGATATTGAATTTTTTTGTGATTTTAATTTTAAAAGAAAACAAGTAAAATAAGATAAATGAGAAAATTGAATGATATTTAAAGTGATTAAGGATTATGATTCACTAGTACCAATTTTTTCCCAACCATGTTCATAAGAAATTCCTACCCTAAGTTACCAATTTCCAAAGTCACCTAAAGCCTTTGATTTGGGTCAATAGGTGTTTTTGTCTTACATCAATACTCCAATGATCGTGAATGTATCAAATTAAGGCAAATAATGAAATAAAGTCTATGGATGACTAATTTAAAGATAAACTAATTTATTGGAGATTATCCAAACAGTTGGATCATGCAGTTTGATATAAAACATTCACTACCTAGATCCACCAAATACACACGGATGATCACCACTATATATTCGATTAAGTTAAGATTGATCAAGTCTTAATTAACAATAACAATAAGGCACAAATTTAATTAACATAAACCATTGAGTAGTTTAATTAAGAATAATAGAAATAGTACAATTGAGCAATTATAACATAACCCCTAGACTATAGGAGACTAGTTGTTGATGGCTAAAGCAAAACTAGAAAACCTAGAAGAAATTAGCATAAACATACTAGTAAGGAAGGAACGATGATCACAATCCATCCTCATGGTGTTTTCTACTGTTCATAAACGCTTTCAACGTTCTCAAAAAGGTAAACTAAATATTGAATTTTGAATGTTAATAGATAATTATTTTAATCATATACACCATAGATAGATATTATAATATGGTCTCTAAAGATATTTATTTTAATTAGGTATACTATAGATAAATATTCTGATTAGATATGATTACTTTAATTAGACATCTAAAGATAGTTACCTTGATTAAGCTCACTATCCCCATGGTGATATCAACTACAATCGCTATCAAAATCCTAAAGTTGAACCTTGATGTATTGTAAAATGATGAGGGCCCTTATGGTTGACCAAGGTCGTTGTTGGAAGTTTAAACATTGTGGGAGTTGCAAACTGATCACGACCCTCATGATGTTAACCATGACCATTTGGAAGTTGACCACGGTCATGGTCAATTTACTATGACTATTATCAAGTGAAAATAACATCAGATTTTTCATGAAATTGTGTATTTTTTTTTAACTTTTTCACTTGATTGAGTGACTATACTTCTACAAATTAATAACTAATATTCAAACGCAAATTTTGTCAAGAAAATACATGAAATAACAAAAAATCTCACATCAAATATCACTCAAATTATAATTTCACTACACAACTTCCTAGTCTCAAGAGTACATAAAAACTAAGAGTATGAGAGTCAAATTACAATTTGATTTAGGACGGTACAGGTATGAATTTTCACTTCATTAAGTCAAGTATATGGTCCTGCATTCTTAACTAACAAATAAATGGACTAATTCATTATAGAGTAAATAGTATAAGTTTTGATTATATAAAGAGGTTTTACATTATTATTTAATTATAATTGGTATTTATAATAATTATTTTTAAATCATATTTATTATAATTTTTTATTGATTATATAATTTTTTAATACTGATCATGCATAAATATTAAATCATTCCTTATATTTTACACAAATTATTTCATACCAAATGGTTGTTCTAAAATAATTTTACATAGTTATATAAGATAAATGTTAAAAAAAATTTAAAAAAAATATTTTTTTATTCATTGAAATTTATTAGAAATCATAAAATTTTATGGATTTCACCTTATATTTAATAAAGTTCTATTTTAATTTTGTAATTTTTAAGTAATAGAAAAGAGTGTTAAGAAAGATTGCCTTAAATATCATTCATCTTTGTATACTTAATTACACCTTGAAAAAATCTACAACCTGTATACAAAAATATAAATTTCAATAATACAATGTGTTATTATTTTTTTATAATAAAAGAATATTCTAATTCTAAATTGAAATATGTTTACAATTTTTTTAATTATTAATTAAAGGCACTGCATGTCAAAATGTCACTATAAGATTACACGGATTTTTCAAGTAGGTTATGATGGTTTTAATGTAGAGTCGTGTCTAATTAAAGATTTTCAAAACTTTAGGTTATTATCTTCAACGATAATTTCACTAAATATAATTAAGGAGTAGCAACATCACGTCAAACCAATTGAGTAATTGAATTTCTAACTTGATAGAAATCACATGAAAGTAAAAAATAATGACAAATTGCTTTTAATTTACTGACTCAATGAAACGTAAATATCTAAATTTGGTGCTTATTAATAGATAACAGACTCTTCCGTAAAAATAAAAAATTCTTAGACTGTGTTTGTTTGGAGAAAAAAATTAAGAGTAAAAACAACAAAATGATGGAAGATCTACAGTTTTAAGCTTTATTTTAGTTTATAATTTTCATAATTTACTTTCCTTTTATTTCTTTTCTTTCTATCGAACTAACCCTTAAAATATATAACAATCATAACACTTTTTTTATGAGTGTATATCAAACTTGACTATTTGTTAGGATTTGTCCATGCTCCATTCAATTCATAATTTCATATACGTAAAAAATATACAATTGAATTGGTTCAAATGGATCATATAATTAATGAAAAATTGAGCAACGTGATGAAAGATATTCTTGGAAGAACATCTATCGCTAATTTGTAATGCTTAGGGTTTGGAGGAAACTTATGAAAATCCTGATATTCAAATTTCCATATCACATTCACAAAATCCATCGTTAATCTATGCCATAAAATAAAGCTCTAGATTTATGGGTTATGTGTTTATCTCAAAGGGCTACAAATAAAGATTTTTAAGGAGTGGGTGTCAGTCCTTTCAACTCAAAGCACTCTTTCATTGGTAATGTGCCTCATGGGTGCAATTAGTTTGGTGAATTTTGAAATAATGGAGAGAAATGAGTGAGGAGAGTAAGAAGAAGCAAGCATGGGTGAGGGAGAGACGAGGAGACTCTGGTTTTAAAACAAAAAAAAATGGAAGAAAATATTTTTTCTTGTTTTAATGAAATGGGTCGCTTGGTATCTTTTAATTTTTCAACATTTTATCTTGATCATCTTCGGCCAATATCTAACCCAATCACATTGTATATAGATTAAAAAAAATTAAATCCTCTTATCTTTAAAATATTTTAAATTTAATAATTTTTTACTTCTAAATCATTTAAATAATTTTCTATTTAAAATTATTCCAAAAGTTATAATTATTTGGAAAAATTTATGCAAAAAAACATCAGAAAATACATAGTTGTGATAATTATAAAATAATAAATTAAATTCGAATAAAAAATTATTGAGGAATCAACGTCGCTATTAATCATAATAAAAATATAAAAAATCGTAGCATTTTTTTGGGGTGAAGGAGTAAAAGAAAAGCGAAAAGGGTTTTGCGTTGAAGAGAAGTAGGGTTTAGGTAATAGGTGAAACGGTGGGAGAGAAGCAGCCTCAACCTGAATCTAAGGTACTGCAATCTCTTATGGTTTCTATTGGTTCAAAAACATTGGTGTCAAGAAGCTCAATGGGCGAGCACGACTATGAACCCCTCAAACAAGGCAAAACTAAGAGGAGGAAGCATAAGAAAGGAGGATCCACTCATGCATTCGATTCCAACTCCTTCACTTCTCCGCCTCAACTATCCCGTGTTAGGTACCTACTCTGCTTCCCTTCAACTTTTTATGTCTTTATTTATTTATTCAATTTGCATTTCCTTTACCTTTGCAGGAAACAGCTTGACCCTGAAACAACCCAATACTTCTCTGAAATTTCTAATCTTTTTGAAAGTGACGGGGTTGAATTGGAGGATCGATCACTTATATGTGCTAATGCTCTCGAAGAAACCAAGGGGAAAGAATTCGAAATTGCAACTGATTATATTCTTAGCCACACTCTCGAGACCATTCTCCAGGGCTGTGATGTACACCATCTTTGTGATTTCCTTCACACTTCTGCTAACCACTTCCCCTATATTGCAATGGATAGATCTGGTTCTCATGTCGCTGAGACCTCCATCAAGTCTTTAGCTGTTCATCTCCAGGACGACGATGACGTCGTTCGCCCTCTCGTTGAGGAGGCGTTAACCATGATATGCAAGGTGGTAACGCATTTCATACTACTTTTCTGAAGGCTGTTCTTCTTCTTTAAATGTGAATTCTTATACGTATACATGTCATTTGGCAGGTGATTGCAGCAAATTCTGTTGATGTCATGTGCAACTGCTATGGTTCTCACGTGCTTCGGACTCTTCTTTGCCTTTGTAGAGGAGTACCATTAGATAAGTCCGGATACTATTTATCAAAATCAACTACAGTATTAGCAGACCGGTTGAATTCGAAGGAGTTTTCTTCAAAAAAATATGATGCAACAAATTTTCAGCCTGGATTTCCAAATTTACTGAAATCACTTGTGTCAGATATGTTAAAGCATGCTAAGAAATGTATCAAGATACTACAAGTTGACCAATTCAGCAGTTTGGTTTTCCAGGTATCATTTCCATCTCTCTTTATATATGGTGCATTAAACAAATACTTTGTACTCCATCAGGCTTGATATTTATTATTAGGTTGGGGGACAGCCTATTGTTGTTCAACGAAGTTCTCTTTTTAAAGAAATTAATTTAAATTTTTCTTGCTTTGGTTGACGGTGGGGAGCATTGTGGTGTTTATATTGTCTTAGCCTCTAGAGTCTGGTAATTCCATAAGTGGGGTTGATATTAGGATGGAGCTTATGTGAGTATAGCCTTCGTTTGAGTAATTTCTGGATCTGCTTGCTTTAGAACTTTATCATACTGTAAAGAGATTGTGAAATTCATTCTTAACTTTGTTCTCTTACCACTTCGGTTAAAGCATTTTCTATGGTGCCATTATGTGCTTACTGTTAGTTTTAGTTTTAGCTTTTCTCTTTGATTCCTCTCATCTCACTGGGATTTCTGATTAATGGCAGACAGTGCTGAGGGTCTTGGCAGGCGATGATGAAGAGTTGTTACATGTGATTCCTATCCTTCTTGGCTGCAAGGATAAGAATAATGCAGAGGACAATTTTATAGGCACTAGAGTAGTAGCGGAGCTCAAGAATTTGTTAAAAGAATCTAAATTTAGCCATCTAATGGAGGTGAGAAACATATAGATGAGGGAAAACTGTATAATTAGCTAGAGTAGTGCTGGAGCTTGTGAATAATACAAAGAGAAGTTCAATAGAAACTACATGTAATTAGCTAATTCTTATTTTGAAGATGTTTTAAAGAAAAGTTTCATATGTTCCTTTCATACTGTCTATAGTAAATGTGAATTTTTTTCTAGTGTTTTAGTACATAAGCAAACAAGCATTATATATCTTCCATCATAGTAACCTTTCCAAAAGATTAATCTCAAGAACTTTTTTTAGTCCCTAAATAATATCTATTGGTGGACATTGATCTGTGCATTTGACATGTTATGCTTGTAAATTGTTGTGATAGTCTATACCATCTTGTATGATGTATATTTTCATGTGCCATTATATACTTAACAATTTTATGCCTATGCAAATTTTATGGAGGCATCTGTAAAATTCTTTTTTCTAAAGAGATTCTGAGGTAATGAAATTTTCTAATCTTTTTGCAGGTTGTTTTGGAAGTATCTCCTGAGGCCTTATTCAATGAATTATTCACTAAAGTATTCAGGAATTCCTTGTTTGAGTTATCATCTCATCAACATGGAAACTTTGTTGTTCAAGCATTAATTTCTTATGCAAGCAATCAAGATCTGGTATTATGCCTACTTGCCATTCTGCTTTTCAATCTTGAACATTTTCCTCATCTTGCTAAGGGTGGCCACCAATTAATTTTATCTACTTTAGAATTAGTTGCATAGTGTTGCATGTACGGCATTTGTTATATACTTTCCTCAATGTCTATTTGTGTTACAAATTTCTCTTTGCAGATATTTTCCCAGGTTTGTTTTAAGATATTTTATTGTTTGGTAGATGGAGTTGATTTGGGAAGAACTTGGGCCAAATTTGGAGGGTCTTTTCAAAATGGGAAGGTCAGGAGTTGTTGCTTCACTTGTTGCTGCCAGTGAAAGGCTTCATATTAATGAACACAAGGTTTGCTTTAGTTGCATTGTCTATGATATGTGGATTCCTATATGCTTATGTATTTGATATTGCAAACTAATATATTGCTTCTAAAACCTAACTCTAAGCCTACAATGATTGCTTCAAAATTGAAAAGAAAATTGTTACTTGCATTACACACTGAAGTTATTTTACCTTCCTAATTCTGTTCTTCATCCTTGTGAAAACTTTGATGGACGTTTTGTAACTTTGGGGCAGTGCTGTCAAGTCCTTGCTGAAGCAGTGTGTCCAGTGGATGAGTCTCCAAAATGGATTGTTCCAAGACTATTGTTTCTTGATAGCTGTTTCACAAGTGAAGATAAGTCCAATTGGAGCTGGCAAAGTGGTTCTAAAATGCATGTCATGGGTTCTCTGATCCTACAGACAGTATTCCGTTTTAGAAGTGTAAGTGACTTTCTTGAAAATTGATGTTTTGGCTGCTTCTTTTTGGTTTTGTTAGCTCAAAAGTATTAGAGGCAGTTGTTGGGCCTGAACTAGGTGGTCCTTTTGATGTTGTGGCAGGTCCAAATATGACTAAGGGGTTGAGGGTGTATGAGAGTAGGAAAAAAGAGTGATCTGTATTTTGGGGTAAGTTGGTTATCTCAGTCACATGTGAGTGTTGTGGAAGGGGTGTTTTTAGGAAAGTGGCAGAGATGTAGTAGGGAAGACATTTATTTTGTATATTGTGCATGGGAAATTGGGAATTGAGAGGTCATGCTCTTTGCAAGGCCCTGGCTTGTATTTTCACTACCCTGCAGTGTAGTGGTTTTTTTTTTTTTACTTGAGTATGAAAGGTCACTACTTCCTGTATTGTTATCAATGTCAACTAGTGAAATTTCATTCCTGTTCTTTTGACCAAGAATTTAATTAGAATACATTGACAATGCAAAGGTTTGTTACATGGCCATCCAATCCCAGATTGTCATGTGTGTTAAGTTTATTGACTTTTATAATAATTACTTTAGAAGTCATACTTGGAATGATTTTTAATTGATTGACAATATAAAAAAAATCTTTGCACTGACAATGTGAAGGTTTCTTACACTGTCATCCAATCACACATTGTCATGTATGGAAAGTTTATTAACTTTAATAATAACTACTTTAAAAGTCATACCTGAAATGATTTCTGATTGATTAGCAGCATTAAGAAAAAAATTTACACTGACAGCAGAGAAATTGAACTCTTAAACAAAACATAGAGGAAGAATGTTCCATTTTTGTTGAAATCCTTTAATGGCACATAGCATAATGCTTTACGGGTTATAGCATTGCTGTTAAACTTATTCCTTAGGTGCAGATCTGGCATTTGTTCCTAAAGAAAAAATTTCATCCATCATCATAAATAATGAAAATCCTAATAATGAGTTTCAAGTGTTGTTGTAGCCTTGTTTGATTCCGAAAGATTAAGGTCTCCCTCTTTACAGACAATTTGTTCTTCCATGTGTATTTTAGCTGAGATAGTAATGCACATTCAGACATCTGATAGTGTGGTGAATTTTTTATAGTATTGTTGATGTCTTATTGTTATGGTGTGTTTGGATGTGAAGAAAGAAAATATAGAGAGAAAACATGGATAATGATGTATTTTTCTTTTGTTTGGTTGAAGAGAAAATATAAAGAGGAGGAAAGCTGTATTTTAGAAACAAAAATTCAAATTTTACTTTCCTTCTATTTTCTATACAATTCAACTTTCAATTTTGTCTCTTAATTTCTTTCCTTTGTACCAAACAGAGTATTACTGTAGGAGTTGATGGAAGCACTATGCCATAAATTGCTCATTGCTAATCTTTGTTATTTTATTTAAACCTACTAGTTTTATTCAGTGTTTACATTAATAGTTTATGGAATTGCTAATTTCCATTGTCCTGCATTCTATTTTGGTAGGAATGTATACAACCTTATATCATCAGTATAACTTCCATGGAAGCGACTCATGTGCTTGAAGCAGTGGTAGATGCAAGAGGGTCACATGTTATTGAGGCTTTTCTATGTTCGGGAGCTTCTGGGAAACAGAAGCGCAGATTGGTTACAAAGTATGTCTTTTGACTGTACATCTTGCATTTATGTTCTCTAGGGAATTCTTATTTATGCAATTATGCTAGAAGGATTAATGTTATAAACAAGATTTTTATATTATGTTTTCTACTATTTCTATATTAAACTACAATTTTTTCCATCATTATATCACATAAATTATGGGATTTATGTTCAAGTTTTATTTCATCGATACATGCACATGAAATGAGAGCAATTATTTGGCAGAAATCTAATTTATTTTATTCAAAGTTAGAATTTGACCCTTTGTGGTTTAGGATCCTTTAGATAATGCTTTCTTATGGCTAACACTAAATGGGTTGAAATATCTATTGAGATACTTTTAAAATTGAGGGGGTGTTAAATTCCAAAATTGAGAGTTGATGAGCCAAAGCCTAAGTTTTGGAGGGGGTATGTACTTTTTCCCTATCGATTTTACCTTTTAAAATATTTTATTTCAAGACTTAAAGTTGAAAATATTAATAAATCTGTATTTAATGGATTTCAAAATTGCTACTTTATTGTCTCTATCTTTTCCCCTTACGTCTTTCATAACTTATTTTGTAGACTACAAGGGCATTTTGGAGAGGTTGCTCTCACCTCATCTGGTGCTTTTACCATTGAAAAGTGCTTCACTGCCAGTAATCTGTCACTAAGAGAGGCTATAGTGTCTGAGATGTTGGCTGTGCGAAGTGATCTTTCCAAGGCAAAGCAGGGCTCTTACCTATTGAGGAAACTAGATATTGACGGGTATGCTGCAGGCTATTTAGTGTATTATAGAATTTCCAGACTATTGCTTTTGATTGAGAAAATATTTTTCAACTTCTTGTGTACTCAAACCTTATGAGTTAGAGTAAGACATCTGATGGAATGTTGTTTGGTTTCAGCTTTGAGTTTATAAGTTTATTGAAGTTAATCCTCATGATTTATACCCTCCTTTATTACCACAGATATGCTGCGAATCCTGATCATTGGAGGTCAAAACAAGCATCCAAAGAATCTACTTATAAAGATTTTTATACCATGTTTGGTTCCAGTGATACAAAGTTGACGGAAAATGATGCCTTTCTTGCTGACACTTCGAATAATAAATCAAATAAAAAAACTGTAAAGGAAATGAGGAAAGAAATTGACCAATCCCTAGGTTCTGGTGCACCATTTCTGAGCACCCAAAACTTCAAGAAAAACCCAAAAAAAGAAAAGCACAAAAGTAAGAAAAATGCTCAGGTTAGTGGAGATGATGTTAACTCTAATAGGAAGAAGAAAAGATCTAACAAGGAAAAGGTTGAAAGTGGGTTTGATATTGCTGCTAAGAAGACATTGAAGAAACGACGAAGAGATGATGACCTTTCTGAGGCTTCTCTGAAGAAAGTGAAGGCACCAAATGCAGAGTGAAAGACAAGTTTTTTCCTTAAAGAGAAGGATGGCGTTAAGCATGTCAGCAGGGTCCCCAAGATTTAATGCATGAAGGCTTGAATGATTTCCTCTTTGCTAGTAATTTTGTATCATTTTACCATGTCGCATAGACTATGTAACTGGAAAATTGCATTAAGAAAGGTAGTTACTCTAAAGATTTTTTTTCCTCTAACGAATTTCCTTAGCACCTCCTCCCCCCTCACCCCTATATACTGTGATGTGCATAATTATTATATATAACTTCAATACGAACGTAGAGATCGTTCCCCGTTTTTAGAATACAAATATTTTAAATTTTAGGTATATAAGAGAACTCAAAAAGCGTGGTTAGCAAAACTGTAAAATTCAATGTAAATTGCAATACATATAAACATTGGCACTTGGCAGTTGAAAGGTAAGATACAAGTAATCAAGTATACACTAACAGATATTTGTTTTTAGAAGGCGCAATTGAAACAAAATAAAGGAAATAAGATCAGGAAAGAAACGGGTGGTTCCGATATTGCTGTTTGTTCTGTCTGTCTGTCTGTGAACCATATGTTGGAGGATTGAACCTGCAAAAGAAATATGATTTGCCTGCCAGTAGGGTAGCTGCGTATGATGGAAAGGCTTGAAACTGCTAATAGTAAGAGTTACTTATTTTGTGAGGGATTTGATTTGCTTGGAGGTATCCTTCGGAAACTGGAATCCAGCTGCTTAGAAAGATTCTTTCTATGAGCGTGACGAGAAGATGAAGTCTTGCTTGATGGCCAAGAGTGCACTTGTATTGATGGGAGAAACTCAGCTTTGGCCCTGGTAGACCAGGTTAATAATAGCAGAGCAAGAGCAGTCAGTGCTATGGACCAGCTCTTCATGGTAATGGGAGGATCTTGGTTCTTATGGTCGCGATGCTTGTTGCATAGTGAGTCAAGTAAAGCTAAAGATACCATGTTTTGAGAGTGAATTCTGAATTATATATTAGTTATTACTGTCTGAAATGACAAGGATAATGGGATAAGATGCCATATTGCGTTCATGTGGGATCATGTGCTTAACTTTTTGACTGCTGCATCTTGCATTGTCAGGACTATGGATTTGGTGAAAACGGAGGCAGAAATTTCAGAGAGGTCATGTGATAAGCCACGTGATGCTACAATATCTTTAAGCTTTTAACTTTGAGAAGATGTTCTCGAGAAATCAGCTAAACGCAGTGTAGTAAGTGTAAGAGTCGTGCTTTTGCCTTATTTAAATAGAAAAGAACAAAAGAAGAAAGAATAAATTTCCTATATTTTTAGCTGTGTTAATTTAATCGAGTTTGAGCGACTGTTTCAGAGAGCTTTCCAGCTAGGCCAGGAGGACAGTAGTCACGGTAGCGTTGTTTCATTCTTCTATTCTGAAAGTGTTTTTAATGATGCTCGTGTGGGTCACTGGGTTGAACCTTATTAGAAAGTTAATACTTAGTTTAATGGGTTATCGATCATAGTTGATCGAATCAATTCAGTTTTGGAAGCCTAGTAATTACACGTACGCTATGGGGTCTTTCGTCGCTAGTTCTTAGTTGGGAACCTGTTAACAGATAATCGTCGGATACTAAAATATTTTTAATACTACATACTAAGATATTTCATTTTTTTTAGAGTATTGTGAAAAAACACAGACAACCGTGCCTCTGGTATGAAAGAAAAATAAATGTACTCTATAGTTAATTTTTCTTTTTTTGAAGTAGCAAATATAAATATCCAAATAATATACCTTGATTGCTTTTTTTATGAGCAAGTCTTAAACAGATATTTTTTTCAAATAAAGGCTTTTTTTTTATTGCAAAGGACGGTTTATTAAATATTTATAAAGATAATTAAAAGATTAACGCATTAAATTTAATTTTTTTTTATTTTAAAAATGACTTCCTCTCCTCTCTCAAATATTCGTCCAAGGTTGAAGTCCCGTTGGATTCCGCGGCACCGCTTCCGCCAGAATCTCCTTCTTTTAACTTTTTCTTTATTTTTAAACAAATTATGACTGTTTTCTGTTTGTTTTTGGATTCTAGATCTGTAGTGTAGATCACTAGAAGGCTTACTTAAATTAGGGGGGAAAGTTTATAATTAAATAAATATATAGCTCCATGGAAAGAAAATTGTTATATTATAATTATGTTTCCCACGTTTGTTTGGAATACTAAATGTTTGCATGAATAATTTGTTATGCCACTCTCAATTCTACCCTGATTTGTAAGTTTGTCTTATAGGATTGGATTTGAATGGGCATATTTCTTTTTCTATTAGGCATAATCCTACATTAATTCTTAATTCACTTCCCAGTACCGGGCAATTCTTCTTTAATAAGCAAATGTCCTACACTGCCATTTCAAGTTTCAACCACCAGAGCCTGTAATTGTAACATGTTCATGAGGAGTTATTGATCATTACATTATCTTTTGTAATTCAACCGAAAGTGGAATAATTTGCTGTAAAGGTCAGAAGGCTATTATTTTCCTTTTTAAGGTTTTTCTTGTTTGTTCAAACTTGAACCTGTTTTTCTGTTTGTATTAAAATATAGCCGTTACTTGGCAGCTATCAAGTTCATGATGAAGAAATCTCCAACACATGAACTATATCAGGCATGTTATTAGGAAGCCTGTGAACTTGATCGGCACGAGGACTTTTCCCAGGTACTAACAGTTTAATTGTTGGTTTTCTACCCACTTACTATTTCACTTGTACGTTATTAGAGTTTATGTTTCTTTTTGTATCAAAAAGTGGTAGAATGCCCCCAGCATTATTTTGCATATTGGATTGTTTTTACTTATCATAGTTATTGGAGGAAGCAACGCAAAATGTTGTAAAACTGAGGAGTTCATCAGTGCACCCAAAAGAATACTGGAAAACAGGAACAGAGAAAGTGAAAAAGGAAAAGAAATCTGATATCATGGGTGAAAGGTGACAAGAAAAGCAACAATAAGGTTTATGGGAAAAGGAAGGGCCATGTTTAGGGTCCAACTTCTAGTTCTGGGCCTCTGTTCAAACACACAAGTCAGATTCCTTATATGTCTCTTCAACAACAAAACTTGCCTCGTGCTGCGCACAACTATGGTCCCCTTTATGTGGTCACTTAAATGCCATCAATAGAACTATGGCCCTTTGCTGAAAAATATCCTTTTATTTATGAGATGAAACAATTAATATTTTCAATTTTAGCTGTATGGCCATACATACAGTTGGATTTTTATTTTGCATCTCACCTCTTTCTAACTGAAATTTAATTTTTAAAACGTAATTAGTCCTACAAATGCTGAAATCACGATAGTACCCTTAGTTGCACGCTCATTCTTGCGCTCACTTCTTTCTTACTCAAATTCTAGACTAGTACCTATTTTTTTTAGGTTCAATGTTTAATTTTCCAAATCTATTTGGCTTTAAGCCCGCCGAATTAGACTAGTCTAGTGGTGAAGAATTTGAAAAATTTATAGGAGGTGATAAATTCAAACCTAATTATCATTGTTGCATGTTAGAAACCTTCGATCATTTTTAGCCTATTGGAATATGAAAGAGCATAAACTGAATTTGGAGAAAAAACAGTTTCTGAAAAATTCTTCAATCAATCAAAACAGATTAAGAGAGTTCCTATATATACAAGCAAAGCTATGGTTAGAAAGATAACTAACTAACTAAGAAGGTAAGTCTATAACTAACTAACAGAATTAGTTATTAACTAAAAGAAGATAACTAACTAACTAAAATAACTAACTAACAGAATTAGTTATTAACTAAAAGACTAAAAAGAAATACAAATGACAGAGAAATCATCTAATTCTAATACCCTCTCTCAAGGTGGGCAATGTATATCAACAAGGCCCAGCTTGCGCATATTTTGCTTGAAAGAAGTAGGATACAAGGCCTTAGTAAACATATCAGCAAGTTGACATCCAGAAGGAACATGAGACAAGAGAATGAGGCCTTCATGAATCTTGATTCAAGCCAAATGACAATCCACTTCAATGTGCTTTGTTCTCTTATGAAAAGAGGGATTCTTTGCAAGCTGAATTGCAAATTCATTATCAGAAAAAGTGCAAAAAGGAACAAGAATAGAGAGATGAAGATCATCACAAAGATACTTTATCCATTGTAATTCACAGGAAGAGAAGCAAGAGCTATATACTCAGCTTCAGTAGAGCTCCTAGAAACTGTTGATTGCTTCTTAGCCTTCCAAGAGAGCAAAGAATTACCAAGAAAAACACAATAGCCAGTGACTGACTTGCGACTAACTGGACATGTAGCCCAATCAGAACCAGAGAAAGCTTGGATCTTCAGGTCATTATCAACAGGATAAAAAAAGACCTAAGCCTGGAGCACCCTTCAAATATCTTAGAATTCTTAAGGCAGCTTGTAAGTGAGGAGGTCTAGGCTTGGAAACGAACTGACTGACTTGTTGCACAGCAAAAGAAATGTCTGGTCGGGTATTGGTTAAGTAAAGAAGTCTTCCAATAAACCTCATGAAAGAAATGACATCCTCTAGAAGATCTCCCTCATCAGAGTTCAATCTAATAGAAGCATTGGCAGGAGAATTGGCTGGTTTGCAACTAGTAAAGGCCAAATTCAGAAAGTATTTTAAGCAATACTTTCTCTGATTCAAAATCAAGCCAGTCTTAGATCGTGCAACCTCAAAGCCCAAGAGAAACTTTAAATCACCCAAATCTTTGATGTGAAACTAATCATGAAGTTGCTGTTTGACTACATTGATTTCAACTAGACTATTTCCAGTAAAGACAACATCATCAACATAAACTAATAATGCTGTAAAAGAAGAAGGAGTTTGCTTGACAAACAAGGAATAATTTGAAGTGCTTTGAACATAGCAAAGTTTAAAAAGTGCAGAAGTCAACTTCTGATTCCATTGTCTACTAGCTTGTTTGAGGCCATACAATGATTTCTGCAGCTTACATACAAGACTAGGATCAGAAATGGGCATACCAGGGGAGGCTTCATGTAAACCTCCTCATGAAGGTCTCCATGTAAAAAGGCATTATCCACATCAAGCTGCTGAAGAAACCAATTATTTGCAACAGCAACAGATAAAAGAAATCATACAGTGGTCAATTTGGCAACTCGGGAAAAAGTTTCAAAGAAATCAACCCCTTCTATTTGAGTGAAACCCTGAGCTACCAACCTAGCTTTATATCTTTCCAAGGTACCATCTGCTTTGTACTTAACTTTGTAAACCCATCTACAACCCACAATAGGTTTGCCTAAAAGAAGTTGAACCAAAGACCAAGTGTTGTTAGCCTGAAGAGCATGTAGTTTTGCCATCATAGCTTTTTTCTTGCAATCAAGTTTGTTGGCCTCTTTGAAGGAATGAGGCTCAGAATGAGCAGATATAGACATGCAAAAAGAAGTATGATTAGCAGAACATTTAGAATAAGAAAGAACAGATTGCAAAGGGTAAGGAGTTGTAGAATGAGAAGAAATATTGTCACAGTGGTAATCAAACAAATAATTAGGAGGTTTCTTGAGTCTAGTAGAAAATCTTACAGGACCTACAGTGATTGGAAGTGTATCATTGTGAGAAACAGATTCAATAGAAGAAATGGACAAAGGGTCTATTACATGATTCTGATTAGATAAATGTTGATGAAAATCTAGAGTTTGAGTAGAAATATCAACATTAACAAGAGAATCAAAATTAGACAAATCAGTAGAAACACCATTGAAAGTTCCATGATCAGTGTTGTCAACAACAAAAGGAAAAACTTTCTCATAGAAAATCACATTTCTTGAAACAAGAAAGGAATGAGAATGATGATTAAAGAGAAGATAACATTTTGTACCAGCCTTGTAACCAATGAAAATGCATTTGGAAGCCCTTTTATCAAACTTAGTTCTGCCTGAATCCAAAGTGTGGGCAAAAGCCAAGCAACCAAAAGTTCTAAGGTTTGAGAAATAAGGTTTAGAACCAAAAACAAGTTCAAAATGAGTTTTATTATGAAGTAAAAAAAAGGATGGTAACCGGTTGATAATATAGACAACATGTCTAATAGCATAAGACCAAAAATGAATAGGGAGTTTAGATTGAAATAACAAAGCACGACCAACATTTAAAAGATGTTGGTGTTTTCTCTAAGCAATACCATTTTGCTGAGGAGTCTCAGGGCAAGAGGTCTCATGAAAGATGTCATGGGAGTTGAGAAAATCTGTTAAGAAAAATTCCCTACCATTATTTGATCTCAATTTCTTCAATTTAACTGCAAACTGATTTTGAATGAAAAGTATAAAATTTGGAAGAACAGTTTTAACCTCAACTCTAGTCTTTAATAAATAGATTGTTCGACTGATTGACAAGTGCACCAATTTATCCAAGTAATAATTAAAATGGTAAGACCGAATATCGTATCCATAAGGAATTTGTTTCACTTAGAAACAGTACATTCAGTATGTAAACATTGGTATATGACTAAAAGCAAGATAAATATCAGGTTGAATTTTTGTGCTAAAATCTAGTTAAATATAAACTGAATATCTAAAATTTGAGAAGTAAAAACAGTTCAGTAAAAAGCGTTGGATCGTTCTATTGAATTTTCCTTGATGTTGTTATGTATTTTTCTCTATTTAATGCTACCCTAGTTTTCTTATGCTGAGAAATTACCCAAACCAAGATCCCTTTAGTGAATGAGCCTAACTCTTTTTAAACCTCGTCATTGATCCCTCAACAAACTCAGCCTAAAAGAGTTGCATTAAGTCTACAACATAATATGGACTAGATCACTGCACTCCATTCCTAGACATACAATTTTCTAGCTTGCTCCACCAAGTTCTAAGGCTTTAAAACACTTTCCAATGCTAAAAATCCTAACTATACATACAAATGAGTGATCAAGCCACAAGCATGTAAAAATAAGCTAGATAAAAGCAATGAACACATAAAAACAACATTAAATAGATAATAAAAAAGTATTACATCAAGGGTTCAGCAAAACTTTCCAACCAAGAGGCTTAGCCTTCCATTACAATAAATAGACTCTCAATACAAGGAAGACCAGAGTTTAAAGAAAAAAAATGGCAAAGAAGGGTTGAGAATATCTCCTTCAACCTATAAAACCCTAATCTCACTCACTTTTCTAACCTAAGCTCTCTTAACAGCTTGATTTCTGTTGCTTTGGCTTCTCCCCAGGCTCTGTTTTTCGACTCGTCTTTTTTCTTGTTTACACCAACTTAGTGTTTTAAAGGCTCCTTGGATGTTTTAGCTTCTGAAGACTCGCTAAACGAGAGTAAGTCAATTTTGGCTTAGCGAGCTGGCCGCGCTAAGCGCGAGAAGAGACAACCAACTCGTTGGGCGAGCTGGCGGCGCGTTGGGCAAACACATTTCTAACTGATCATCTTCTAAGGTTTCCCAACCCACTAAGCGAGTTGTATGTCTCGCTTAGCGGATACCACTCGCTAAGCAGATTTGCCTCGCTTAGCGAGACATCAGCTACTTGAACTTTCTCTTCTTTTGGCCTGAAACTGAAGTGGTTTCAACATTAATTCACAAAATGGGAGTATCTACTATATAAAATCACACTAAACATGAAAATATGTACAATTCCTACAAAAAGAACCATAGGTAAAACGCTAATTTCGTGCAAATATTCAATACAAAACTTAATCGTGAATAACGACTAACATAGATCCAAGTGAATATATTGAAGTCATCAACAACAGTCAAAAAATATCTATGACCTTCAAAGGAAGGAACATAATAGGGACCCCAAATATCAACATGAATTAAGTAAAAAAACTTTGAACTAACAGTAGTACTAAGTGAAAAAGGCAACTTCTTTTGTTTAGCATAATGGCAAGTATCACAAGGCTTAATAGAATCAAATGAAATTTCATTGTATTGCGAACATAGCCGTTGCAAAACTTTATTTGAGGTATGGCCTAGCCTAGAATGTCATAACATGGAACTGTCAGTAGCATTTACAATAGAATCTGTAGTAGAATTTTTGTCCAAAACAATACAAAAATCTCTAAAAAAAGAAAAAGACTTCAAATCACTGGGATCCTACAGATGAAAAAGACCATGGTGATCTCAGGTTGAACTATCCTCCAGAGCCTCATTTATATATTTTAATCTGGCTTTATTTTTAGTCGATGTGGGACTTGGGTTTTTCCCAGCACACCCCTTCACGCCCAACACTTCTTGGGCTTGGTGCGTGAACAACAATGGTGGATGACCCTTTTTTTTATTAATCTTGAACATGAGACTTGGGTTTTTTCCAATGCAACCTCTCACGCCCACCACTTCTTGGACTTTTTGGTGCGTGAATAACAAATGGTAGGTGGTCCTTTGGATTAATTTTTAATATGCTCTGATACCATGAAAAAACATGAATAGAATTTGGAGAAAAAATAGTTTCTGGAAAATTCTCCTTATGCAATATTGTGTATTGATCAATCAATCAAAACAGATTACAAGAGTTGCTATATATACAAGCAAAACTATGGTTAGGAAGATAACTAACTAACTAACTAACTAAGAAAGTAAGTCAATAACTAACTAACAGAATTAGTTATTAACTAAAAGAAGATAACTAACTAGGGGTGGGAATAGGCCAGGCCAGACCAGACTTTAAAAGGCCTGAGTCTAGCCTACGATGAATTTTTGAGGCCTGAGCCTGGTCTATAGCCTATCAAAGGCTTTTATTTTGGCTCGGCCTGACTTTTTTAAAAGTCTAGCCTGATAGCCTTTTTATATTTGTTTGCTTTGGGGTAGGAATGTAATAGGAAAATTAATGAAAAAAGAAACGTTAATAAGCCAGAATAGGAAAGCCAATAAAAATAATAAGTAATATAAAAGACATATGACTCACACCTAAATTATAATTAAAGTCTTACTTGATTATAGGGATGAAAGTTATAGAGCAGTAATGTGTAATCAACTGCTGGTTTTAAAAAAAAAATTAATTGTAGCCAAAAAATAATATAAATATAAATTGGTACCAAAAAATAATATAAATATACATATATAGGCCGACCTATCAAGCTTATAAGACTTTTTAACAAGTCTAAGTCTGATCTATTTAATTTAATAGACTTTTAAAAAAGCCTGAGTCTAACCTTTTAATTAAATAGGTCAGTTCAGGTCAGACTTTATGTTGTCAGGTCGTAGGTCCCTGTAGGCCGGTCTGACCTATTCCCACCCTTATAACTAACTAACTAAGAAGGTAAATAACTCACTAACACAATTAGTTATTAACTAAAACACTAAAAAAAATACAAATGACAAAGAAATAATCTAATTCTAATCGAATAATAAATTAATAATGTTGTACACATTAATTTGTCGTTTATTATTCTCTCCCTGCCCAATTTCAAAATGAAATCAAGCACTTTATGAGGAAGTGTATTATATTTGGGGGAGGTAAAGAACGCAACATAACATGTTGTCATCAACTTAACCTTAGCATAGTCAAGAAATGAGTTCAATCTAGTCCAGTCCATGTGGATGGTGAAATGTTTAGTTGTTTATTAGTTTTTTGAAATTCAATTCTGCAAATGATTTTTTAGTTAACTCAGGAAGGTCACATAGCCGCCAATGTAATGTAAGAAAGTCTTCCTATAGTTTTTTTTAAGATTATTTATATTTTTTTCTTTAATCAAAAGTCATGCACGGCTGATAGTCTTCAAATCTAATTTGAGTGTGGCCTTTGCATATTATCAACAACATTCAAATTACTACTGCGTATTTCCAATGCAACTACTATATTCAAATTTCTGCTGGCAAATAGCGGTGAGACAAAATCCCATATTATATCATTTTCACTTCACAAGGAACTAAAATTGTTTGGTCATGCTGATTGCAAATAAAGGTCCAATTAAAACATCTCCAATAAAAAAGAAAGAGGATCATTCTATTGCATTACTTGAAAGAAACCTATACTTTATACAACAAAGACAATGAAACAATGAATCTGCTAAGGCATTATATGCACAAGTATCGGAAAGACAATAATAGCACATCTATGAGAGCTGGAGGAGCTCTGACCTCTGAAGAACAGAAAAATTAAACACCCTCATGGTGTACTTGCAAACATTAGATACAATCTTCAGTCACCTGAATGCGCAATATGTGCACATGAAAGAAAAGAAAAAAAGAAAAAATAATGAATATGATTGGGAAATAATTCCTAACTCAGCTCCCTGATCCTGGTTGTTGTACATCTGGAGAAGAAGTAGGACTGGAAGGATTAAACCTTTTGTCCCTGCTCAAAAGCCTCTTCAATGACCTGAGTCTTCCCGTCATAGGCGATTTGACGTCATCTTCAGGCGACAGAGAGGTTGAAGTCATCTCACTTGGTATATCAATCACCAACATTCCATGATCATCACAAGTAGAAGCGGAAGAGGATGAGGATGAACCTTCCTCCAAAGAAGCACCACCACCACCAGTAGAACTTATTTGAGCTTGATTCCCCCAAACCAAGACGTTTGTGGGAAAAGTGGGAGATTCTGAAGATTCTTCTGAGGATGCAACAGGGTTCCTGCAAAGAGGGCAAGTAGAATGGGATTGGAACCACATGTCAATACAAGCAACGTGAAACCCATGATTGCATTTAGGCAAAAGCCTGGCCTTTTCTCCTTCGACAACCTCGGAGAGGCAAACCGCACATTCCAAACCATCCTTAAACTCTTGGGCATGGCCTTCGAATACCAACACCGGTAGGGAGCTCAGCACCGCGGGATCCAGTCCGCTTCCACCGTCTGGACCGGACGAGAAAACAAAGCGGCGGCGGCGGTGGCTGCGAGATTGGGGAGCAGGGCTGCGCCACCAGAAGTTTCTGGCGAAGAGATGAAGGCAGAGAGCAATTACAATAACGAAGAACATGATAATAATAACCACAATCATTATCTTTCCGGTTAACTCAACGGCCGGGGATTCACCCAAATGGTCATTAGCCGCGGAAGAGTCACCCATGATGATGCTATGAATATTGAAAGAAAGGGTCTTTTGGGTTGGATTGATTGAAGAATGAGAGTGGGAAGGTTGTATAAAAAGAAACCAAGTTGGAGAGGACTAGTCTGGTTGGAGAACCTCCAGAATGGACTGGTCTAACTTGGCCTTGACCCATAATAGTAACAGAGTATTCAACAACATCTTTTGCTTTGCTTTCCCTTCCTTCCACGTCTCCGGGATCCAATCTTTCTTCTTTATTCATAAATTTCAATTACCCGCAGCCTCTCTATCTCTACTATTCACTGTCAACTAGCCTTTTACTTTTCATCCTTCTAATCATTTAGATTTAACACAACACGCTCCACGCTCCAGTCCAACGAACAAAATGTTAGAAAATGATATATAAACTCCTACTTTACAAATACAGTCTTATTTTATTTTATTTTTTAAAGTCCAACAAGTAAGAAATTTAGACTGAATTGCCCACAAGTTGCTTGTAAATTGCTATTCGAGGCCCTCTCAAAATCAACTCCCAACTTCCAACCAATTTCCTGTGATTATCATGTGTTCATAAGTCTTTTAATGTAATATATAAGAGATGTTAATTTATGCTATAGGAACCGTGTCTCTAAGGCTTTTAGTAAAAAAAAATAAAAATGTTTGTTTCCATTTAATATAATCATGTTATATTATTTAATAATACGAGAGTATTTAAATTTCTAAAATATAAATATGTATTTTTGGCAATATTAATCATAATTTATTAGAAGAAAATGAGTGAAAAGTCATTCGCGAAATTTGGATTGGTTGTAACCAATGAATGATGGAATTTGGACTAGAAAAGTCTACAAGCACGAACCCGTCAAAGTATATAACTGACGAGAGAGACGACAAAGCTTTTTGGTTATGGTCTCTTCCAGTGGGAGGGGGGTTGACAATGATTCCTTACCTTGTTAACTTTTGTGAGTCTGGTATGCCAAAAACCACTACATATATGATTTTATAGGCAGATAATCATCCAGTACTTTTCTTTTAGGATAAAATAGTATTTTAGCCTCTGTATAAATATTTACGTTATATAATTAAATTTTATAATGTTATAATAAATAGATATTATTAAATATATAAATTATATTATAATTAAAAATACGATTTCTGACAATAAAAAACTGTAAAAAATAAGTAAAATAAAAAATCATATAGTTTTGTTTATTAATAGGATTTTAATCTTTTTTTGTTTATTTATTCGGGTAAATTTTGACCGTCGAAAATAATATTTAAAAATTTAAAATTAAAAAAATTGAAAACTAAAATATACCATATTTATTTTTCACATGGCACATACTTATGTGAGAGATTAAAAAACAATTTCAAAATTCAAGTATTAAAATAATAAATTTAATAATTTACGCCTTAAGTAAATTATTTTATTCGTTATTTTCATCACTTGATAATTGATTATTAATTATAATAATTAGATAAAATCCCTATTTTTTTAAATAGTAATTTATGAGAAAAGATTTTTAACTGACCTAGGCAGAACAAAAAGAGATGGATGTTGCTATTCTTACCTCATCTTTTGCTATTAACACCCCTGATGCGCTTTAAAAATTTGTTATTTAAAAATTTTTCTTTTCATGAAAACACGATTTCATTGTTAAAATATCCAAAAAAATCATTTAAAAAAAGAATGTGTATATTAAATAAAAAGGCAACGTGTATCATCATTAAGATGATTTGTATCATAATTAATTTAATAATAATTAAAAAATAATTTTTTATACTTAATAACAATTTTTTTCAAAAAGAATTAACAATACCTACAAATACGTATTTCTGTTAAATAATATTGGATGAAAAAATACACAAATGAAAACGTTATGTAAATTACAGAATGAAAATATATTTATGTTGTGTATTATTTCACACCACTTCTTAGGCACCAGAAACGTGTTTTAAAAATGGTATTTTGCGAACAATTTTTTTTTAGCGCATGAGGATGTAAACAGAAAAATTAGAGATAAGAATGGTGACTCCCTAATAGAAAGAAGAAAAAGAAGAAGATTGCTTGAAGAACACGAAACAAAACGAAACTCCCTCTGGTAAAGTTAGAATATATGAAAAATATGATATATATATATATATATAATAACTATAACAAGCAAATTATAATTTTATATAGAAGTAATTCACGGGCTTTATCCTCAGTCTTTCTTCCCTCTGGTAAAATCTCATTCTCTAAAAGAAAAAATAATTTTTTTTTACAAGTCTTGTATTTTAGTCTTAGATTTTCCTTGAAATCTAAGCAGGCAGGCATCAAAGTGGTGGGACATCAGGTGCTCGAACGATTTCCATGGATGACTCCGCCTGATGCAATTCTGGAACTTTCCAGGAAGGATCTCCCCCTTTGCTTAGTGCTTTAGTTGTCTTTTTTATTTATTCCAATGTACCAAAAACTAAAACGAAGATAATTAAAGGAAAATATGGTAATGGTCACAACCAATGTCTCGGTAATTAGTTGAAATCGTTTTTTTTTTTTTGGAGAATAAAACATAAGTTTTTTTTTTATGTTTTTTCTTCAAAAAAATTAGAAGATAAGTTATATATTTCAGAAAATTACAATTCCCGAATGTAAAAATTTATATTTCAGAAAATTATTCTAGAATATAATTTTATATTTCAGATTAAGTGTTCTGAAAGTTAAAAAAGATATCGGAGGTGCAGGAAGCAACTGAGCCACAAGCAAGATTTTCTACCGCGAGACATTTTGCTTTCAGAATAACTTATAACGCCGATCAATGAAGGGAGGTTACAGAAAATTGTAAAGAACCTTGAAAGAAATGATTGCTAATCGTTGACGTCAAATTTCAACAACCATGAGTGTTAAGTGTACTGCGTTCGGTATTAACCATGAGTAAAACAAAATAATAAGAAGTAAACCTAAAAAAAGAATTTTACAAGAAATATAAAATTTGATGAAGACGAGAAATAATTAATAACAAATTTTACTTGTGATGGTGGGTGATTGGCCTGGGCAAGCGATGAGCTGACAGGAAAAAGCAAAAGCAATGGGAGGTACAGATAACAAAAATATGTTTATAGCGTCCATTCAAAAGGAGGAGGGCTTATAAGTAAAAAGGATGTGAGGCCCAATAAGAAGGATGAAACTGGTTACATTATCCTATTTGCTTCGGCTTTGTGGTGTGCGTGCGAACAAGCAGCAAGCTTCCTTCTTCCGATGCACTTGACGTTTTGCTGAATTGCACCCACTCTCTTACCTGAGCTGACCTGAGCTCCCATGCCTTTGTTTGGTAACTACTCTCTCTCTCTCTCTCTCTCTCTCTCTCTCTGCTCCTAATTTTATCTTCTACTCATTCTCATTCATTCTGTTGTGAGCAGAGATAACAAATGCGCAACTATCCTTCCGATATTCTCTGACTCTGAGGAGCCCAATCCCAATGCCATATCATGCTAAAGGAGGACCTTCTTGGATTTCATTCCACACCCTTAAAATTAGAAACTTGAATGTCATTAAGGCTGTTGCAGCCACTTTGGATGCAAAACCGCACTTGGATGTTCCTCACCCTCCCGGTTTTCTGCTCGAATTCTCCGAGCCTCCTGATGATAGGGAGAAGTTGAGAAGAATGCGGATTTCCAAAGCTAATAAAGGAAACATCCCTTGGAACAAAGGAAGAAAGCACACTCCCGGTACTATTACTATTTACCATCCTTTCTTTTCTTTTCTTTTCTTTTTTCTCTTCTAATTTTCAGTATCTATCTATCCATCCAGAGACTTTGCAGAAAATCAAAGAAAGAACAAGGCTCGCAATGCAGAATCCTAAGGTGATGTCATGTAAGAATATTCTTATGTCTTTGTTCAACAACATCCTATCCATCTTAATTCAATACCATTTTCACCTTTTCCTTCTCACTATTTCGAAACACTCTATATCTCTTCGAAATTTATTCTCCCTTTCTTATAACTCAGCATGTATCTATGATTAATTAGTTGTAAATGAGGACATGGACTGGTTCTTGGGTTTTTCAATTTTGGTTTCTATAGATTTCTTAACAACATTTGGTAATTCAGGTCAAAATGAAGCTCGTTAATCTTGGGCATGCACAAACGTAAGTATATGCCTTTCCATGTTACTACTAAATACTGCTCCTTTGTTGCTGATAAGTATATGCCTTCTTTATTGATTGCACAGTTCAGAAACAAGAAAGAAGATTGGCGCTGGAGTGAGAAGACGATGGGAAAAGAGGCGTGGAAAGAAGATGGTGCAGGAATCTTGCTGCTTTGAGTGGCAGAATTTAATTGCAGAAGCTTCTAGGCAAGGCTATGTTGGTCAGGAAGAGCTGCAGTGGAATTCTTATGAGACATTGGATGAACAGCTGAAGCAGGACTGGTTGATGAGTGTTGAACAAAGGAAACAAGTGGCAAGGACACCATCTAGCAAAAGAGCACCCAAGTCCCCTGAACAGAGAAGGAAAATTGCAGAAGCCATTGCTGCCAAATGGGCTGATCCTGTAAGTCTATATGTTATATACATTCAACACTTGAAATTTGGTGATTTATGGCTTTACTGCTACTAAGTGTTTCCTAGATTTTTCTACATAATTTTTTTACTTTTAATGCTCAACTTTGTCCCTTCCATGTATTAACTAGAAAACATGGTATTTCTGGTATCAAATTTTTTAGACTTGTATGCTCAATGAATTTGTCATGTATTCGATTGTTTGATACCAGTACACCAATCTTTTCGTATAAGCTCCTTAAGTCTTAAGCAGTTGCTTGTTGTAAGACAAAGCTCTAGTAACTGATTTCTGTAAGCTACCTGGATTAATTAGAATATGAGGCTTAGTGGTAGAGGTGTTATTCTCCTGTTGGAAACTTTAAATTTACTTTTGTTTCAGCTGTAAAACCTGTCTATGTTGAGCTGTTTCACAAATTGTCTTCCAAATTTCAATAAATGCTGATTATTGCTAAAAAGTTAGGTCAAAGGCTGCCCATGGTGCAAATTCTCTATTATACAAAAGTTGGAAGGGGAAGGAAGAACTGTAGTCAGAATAGTCAAAGGTCCAAATCATAAGCTCCGTGTTTTAGATGGAGATGTTGTTGCTTAATTACTCATTATTTTTGTGTCTATCATTGTTAACCTATCTAAAGTGGATGTTGATATGTATATGTTTGGCCCATCCTTGCTGTGGAATTTGACTTGCAGTCTTACATGTGTTGAAACAACTTGTTACACCAAATGTGGTAGATAAGTTTTGTCAAAATAGTGTACCCTAACAAATAAAGTTTTGTCAAAGTACTCCTATTAAGAACCATAGCAGATTTGGTGGCAAAATCTTTCTGTTACTATTTTTCACTCTTGAAGACCAATTTATTTTTCTGCTAAATCAGGAATACCGCGAAAGAGTTTGTTCTGCATTGGCCAAGTATCATGGCAGTGAAGTTGGAGCTGAAAGGAAACCTAGAAGAAGGCCAAGTGATGGTACCCAACCTACCAAGAAGAAACCTGCAAAAAAAAGAGATACTGATACTAGCACTCATTTTAAGAGTGACTCCAAAACCTGTAAGCCTATCCTGTTGAAAAAAAGCAAATCCCCAGCCTATAAGGATCCTTTGGTGAATTCTAAACTTGAAATGATAAAGAATATCAGAGCACAGAGAGCTTCCGCGGAAACCACACAGACTCATGCCATTGAACGAGCAAGGTAAACCCATTTTCTACTGACAAACAGGGATTAGTGCAGAACATTATACTATTTTATTTCAATTATAAGTATATACCCCCACCCCGACTGTTTTTTCCTTTTCTGAAGTTATTGGCCTCTTTGTTTCTATGGTCATGGTGGATGCACTAAACATTGGGTAATTGTGTTTGGTTTGGGAGATTAGGTCATAAAAAAATACAGGTTTTGATTTATTTGATCTCTATTGTAGTAGTTATCCTGTATACATTCATGAAATGATATGTTATGCGCAGAGTATTGATTGCTGAAGCTGAGAAAGCTGCCAAGGCACTTGAGGTTGCTGCGACAAAGAGTCCTATTGCACAATTTTCTTTGATAGAAACCAGAAAGCTAATAGCTGAAGCTATTCAATCACTTGAATCCATTGATACACAAGCTATAACTGACAGTAATGTTCCTTTGGTTGGTTTGAACGATGTCAATGAGGAAAAAGGATCAGCTTTTGAAGTTCTAAACCAATTACAAATGGCCCAAGTAAATGGACACACAACGTTATCATCAAGTGACTACAAGTTCACTGAAGATTTTGGCAAATTTTCCTTGGAGAAGCCAGTAAATGGTAATCCTGAATTTCTGCTAAGCAATGGTTGCACATCTTTACCTTTTAGTTTGAATAGTCAGATAAATGAATCTAATCCATCAAATCAGCAAAGGGAAGCAGAGCAGGATCAGAGAAGTGAATACGAAACAGATCCTTCTCCAACAGTGATGGAAATTCACTCCCTTGAAAATGAGACAATGTCTAGTTCACCTGTATCAACTAAAAAGTGGGTTCGCGGAAGGCTCGTTGAAGTGGCTGAAGAGAAACAATAAAAGGGGTAAAGCTTAGCTCAGATTTCAAACATTAATACAAAGCAATGTCATATTGTTTGTTGCATGTTATATAGATCATAAATGCACGAATATTTTCTGCTTTAAGAGTGTGGTCATCACCCATTCAGTCCTTGAAATCAAGAGGTTAGTTGTACCGGCCCCGCAACAGCCAACTACGTGTAGTAGACAGATCGAGGAAGACTAAGGAAAGGTTGCACTTCTATTAGTTCACAGGATACTTGTACTTGTTTTAGTCATGTTACATTAAATTGAGTTAATCGTATAATTATTGTTACATTACAGCGTATGAGTTGATTTTATGAGTAGTTTATGTTGTAGTTTTGTAGTCACTTCACCCAAGCAGTCAGCTTGGAGAATCTACTATACTCTTGATCGCACCCGAATTATGAAGAGTAGGGTAGTGTTGATCAAGGGTCTACGAATTTTTGGTCAAATATCTGGATCTGGACTTCTTAATTGGCCCTTCAAATACTGTATGACAATTGATCAAACTTTTTGGCTTCTTTCTCTTGTATGGCTTTTTGAAGCTCCTTTTTCTACTTGTTCTTTCTGCAAAATGACATAGCAAAACAGAATATTCTATTAAAAAAAGGTATGTAAATGAAAGCCTTAGTTAGATGTGAGAGGCTTCCAATAGCCAGGAATGCACCTCCCAATCATCAATACAACTCTTGTCTTCTCCATATGAACTCTACACTCTCAAATTCAACCCACTCAGCCAGCAATTATATTATGTTTCAATCATGTATTGGTGTAACACGTGGCAGCAATGTGTCCTAACCACGCGTTTACGTGTTAGAAGCATCGTTTCACTCTTGAACCATATATACTCAACGTAAATATACCAGCAAACTTCTACGCTTTGACTCAGACTTGCTTGCAGGTGTAAAAATAAAATATAACAACTAACAAGGATTCGAAAAGAAAATTAATTGTTAATGTAGATCGAAATGCATCAATGTCGTTGTCAAGTTTAAAATAACGCGTGTACAAAGTGCAAACTTTAATTAGCTGTAGACTGTACTAGGGTTATTTTGTTTGTGTTCGTTACTAGATGGTGAAAGCTATAGAATATTGCAAAATGTTATAGTGAAAATGAGAACCTCCGGTGACTATATTTGCACCTTGCCCTGGCTGGGGTTCTGACATTTCACATTCATGAGAATGCCCCTACATCTCGCGAATCAGTTCCAATCGGTTGATTTAGTGTATATATGTTTATGACTATATCAAATTATGTCAATAAAACTTTGTTATTTTTTTATTCGGATATCCGTTGTATAATTTAGATATTCCATTCCATACTTAAACTAATCAACCTAAACTCCCCCTCCCTCCTCTCTTTGCATGTAGCCATGTAGGCACAATATAACTTCGTGTCAACAAAAAGTGGATGGTTCTTGAAATTTCTCTTTAATTTTACTTTATCCTTACTTACACGTATAATACAATGTTGTTCTCGTTTTCACGATTAAAATGGATGATTGTCTAAACTAATTAGCCCAAATTTTCTCTTTATATATATTATTTTAAAATGTAAGAATTACAAATTCAAATTATACAATTATTTAAAATTTTAAAATGTTAAATACTCAAAAAAAATTATTGTTTATAAAATTTTTATTCAAATTGAGCACGAATCTCTCCCATGAAATGGGTATTTAAACTAAATTAATTTAACTAGTTTTAGATTTTGTTTTTCGTAAAAATTAAATTAAACCAAACAAATCATAAATACTAGGGTAGTATTTTGAACACTCTTATTTGATCTAAAGAATTGAATAAATAATGGCTAAGGAGTATTATTTGATTAATAAAAAAGAATTGACTCTTATGTTGGGAAGAAACAGACAGAAAATAGTGAAAGATTAGATAGAAAAGAAAGGAAAAAAGAGGTTGTGAAGGTGGAGCATTTCACTGCGTTATATAAAAAGGCGTGGCTTTGGTCGGAAGTAAAGGGCAGAAAGGTGTATATATAATATCATATCAAAGCATCAATCAAATAAATGGCAACTGAACATGAAGACGATTTCAAGGATGAGAAGAATCCCCGCCCCCTCGACGAGGATGACATCGCCCTTCTCAAAACCTATGTATGTATCCTCCCTTTCATTCCATTACCAAATTAGGGTTTCTTTTCACCACTCTATTATTGGCTTTCAGCTCTGAATTATATGTAATTGAGGTTCTGTTGCTGCCTGCCTAGTTATTCAAATTCCAATCACACATTGACCTTTTTCTGCCATCACTTCTCCTTGTACTTGATGGATCAAAATATACACTTTTTTTTATGACTGCTCATCTGTACTGTCTGTTTAATTAACAAAATCCTTTTATGATAGACTTAGACTTTGGTTTATGCAATGCAGGGTTTGGGGCCTTATTCCACCAGCATAAAAAAAGCCGAGAAGGAAATCAAAGAAATGGCAAAAAAGGTCAATGATTTATGTGGTATGTGTGAAATTGCCGTTCTCTCTCTCTCTCTCTCTAATCCCAACCGTAACATCTGATACAATTGTATTCACTTATTGAAATCCTGTTGGAAGTTTTTCTGGCTTCGTCTGCCATAAGTGGTTCTGCTTTGCCTTGCTTCTCACTTCTGTTCTTTATTTCAAGCATATTCTTCTGCGGTCTTGCCTCTCATTCTCTGTAATAAAGAAAATCTCTATTTTGGACTTTGATTTGTCAAGTTTTAGCTCATGTATGAGCTAGTTATAAAATACTAGCCTTGTTTCTAAAATATAAGCCAACTTTCCTAGATAATATGTTATGTACACTAATTTGACTTATATTAAAATACTTGGATTATGTAATTTAATATCATATATTTATGGCTTCTAGAATTAATGTATAGTTATCAACAATTCCTAAAAATGTAGTTATCATATATCCTATGCAGTATTTATTTTAACTTATAATAACAAAATATCTATAATAACTTATCATGTGTAAATTTTTCAGTTTAAGTTTAGTTCAATGTTATCATTTAGAAGATATTTTTCTTATCCGTCATATTTATCACATGTATATCTTTTGTGTATAATTTTGCATTTTTGTAGGATCTTACGATCCATGTTATGATCCTTCAATTTGTGATCTTTCATCCCTCTCCTGATCCTGTGTAACATCTCAATTTTTTACGACATTGGCCATTATTACTGATATTGTCAAATGATATTAATAATTCTCCATTTATTCCTTTTCTGTGTTAGATTTATTCTTGGTAGCTTTAGTTTATTGTCGTCAATCATCAACCATGACAAATGACCAAATAACTTGATAATTGGTATTTTGGGGATTTGCTGATTATCTTAATTGCATAAACTGCATACTGTCTTGTGTACTTTTGTAAATGTTAGATTTCTTTTGTTGTTGTAGGTATCAAGGAGTCTGATACTGGTTTGGCTGCACCAAGCCAGTGGGATCTTGTTTCTGATAAACAAATGATGCAGGAGGAGCAGCCTCTTCAGGTCATATTTTTGTAGATTTTGTTTGAATTGCTTTTAATATTTATGGATGTTGCTAATGATGATTTTAACAGGTAGCAAGGTGCACAAAGATCATAAACCCGAACTCAGAAGATGCCAAATATGTAATCAACGTGAAGCAGATTGCAAAGGTAATCTATATTTTCAACAATGTGAAGATGCCAAACTGTCCCATTGTTTTTCACCACATCTATCCCGTGTTCTTGTTTTGAAGATGTTAGACTTCACTTACTGTTATGAAATTATCAATGGGTTGGCAAAGCTGTTGATTCTTTGATTATGCTGTCAGGACTAGTAATCCTTCTGCTTTTTTTTAATGACAGTTTGTCGTTGGGCTGGGCGACAAAGTTTCACCCACCGACATTGAGGAAGGGATGCGTGTTGGGTATGTTCCAATCAGTAACTTTTGATGTTAAAATATTCCATGTTGAGAGAAGAAGGGGTATTCTAGTGTTATGTTGTCTGCTTGTCTGACTGAACTTCATTCCATCATTTCAGGGTTGATAGAAACAAATATCAGATTCAAATTCCACTGCCTCCAAAAATTGACCCAAGTGTTACCATGATGACAGTTGAAGAGAAGCCTGATGTGACATATAATGATGTTGGTGGTTGTAAGGAGCAGATTGAAAAGATGCGAGAAGTTAGTGATTGGAAGTTCCCTTGATTTTTAATCTGTTATAATTGCGGATGTAAGTTACATGGTGCTAATTTTATTTATTTATATTTTATCTGCTAGGTTGTTGAGCTTCCCATGCTCCACCCTGAGAAATTCGTTAAGCTAGGAATTGATCCTCCAAAGGGTGTTCTTTGCTATGGTCCACCAGGGACTGGCAAAACACTTTTAGCTAGGGCTGTGGCTAATAGGACTGATGCTTGTTTTATAAGAGTTATTGGAAGTGAGCTAGTTCAGAAATATGTTGGTGAGGGTGCTCGAATGGTTCGTGAACTATTTCAGGTGAATGGCTAAGATGCACCTTCTATTTATTTTATATTTTTCGTTGTTTCCATGACATGATTTCATCTGACTAAAATTTGATGTCCTCTAGATGGCCCGCTCTAAGAAGGCATGCATTGTGTTTTTTGATGAAGTTGATGCAATTGGGGGTGCACGGTTTGATGATGGTGTTGGTGGTGATAATGAGGTTCAGCGCACTATGCTTGAAATTGTGAATCAGCTTGATGGGTTTGATGCTCGTGGAAACATCAAAGTCTTGATGGCAACTAACAGGTTTTCTGATTTGGCTATTATATGATTTTCACTTTAGTTCATACTCAGTTTTACTGCAGATGTTAAGTCAAGAAAGTATCTCACTTTAGTTCATCAAGTGTGCACTGTGCCATTATAGTCATTAATTAGAATGCAGTTAAAATGATGTTTGTAGCAGACACCATTTATGACATTCACTTTAGGTGCTATAATTTGTTTACTTTGGGGTGTTATGCTTTATATAACAAATTTTAGCTTTGGAATTTTACACAAAAAAATTTGTTTATATATCAAATTTACTGTTTGTAAGAAGTATCTTACAAAATACAAATCTAGTTTTGTTTTTATTTTATGGCTAAGGTTTCCCCCCCCCCCCCCCCCCCCCTCCCCATATGGAATTTATTGCTGCTGGAGGGGCTGATCATTTATGGTATTTTGTTCACAATTTCCAGGCCTGACACTCTGGATCCAGCACTACTACGACCTGGACGATTGGACCGTAAAGTTGAATTTGGCCTTCCTGATTTAGAGAGTAGGACTCAGATATTCAAGATACACACAAGAACCATGAACTGTGAAAGGGATATCCGCTTTGAACTTTTAGCTCGGCTTTGCCCAAATTCTACCGGTAAGAACACCTAAACTTGGCATTTTGTACTTTTCCTTGATATATTCGTGTACTTTGTATGTTGCTTTATATTTTGACCATCAAATTTTTTAGTTTCTTTTAGCATTTGGTGTAGTATGCTTTCTGCCGAAATCTTGGTTCTTATTTTGTGGGATTTCTGCCACTCCCTTTCTTCCCTATGACCCACGATTGAACATTGGGTAGTTTATAGAGATTGGTTTTTTTGACTTAGATACTTTTTGGTTCTCTCCAGGAGCCGATATAAGGAGCGTTTGCACTGAAGCTGGTATGTATGCTATTCGAGCCAGAAGGAAGACCGTGACAGAGAAAGACTTCCTTGACGCAGTTAATAAAGTCATCAAAGGATACCAGAAGTTCAGTGCAACTCCCAAGTATATGGTTTATAACTGAGTAATTCTTTCCTCTATTTCCCAGAAACTATATTAGCGGTTACCAGTGAAAATTTAAGGGCGCATGTTTCTTTCAATTAGCAGTTTCTGAAATTCGTTTGTTTGAATGTTGACCCCAAAATATCTACCAAACGTCTTCAAATTGTTACATCCAAAGTGTGTCTCATTGCTTTTATTAACAATACCAAGAGTAACGTTTAAGCAGTTGCGTTCTTTGAAAGAAAAAAAAAAGTGTCGTAGGGTTCTGTTGATATTAACGTCCGACAAATGGCGAACACGAGCAACATATCTCCCACCGTGGGTAGCATGATTTAAACTGCTAGATTTCTTAAATTTTAAATTAATGGCTAGGAATTATTTTTTTTCCCTCTCTTCCCATGTACCTCTCCTTTTTCCTCTATGCACACCATCATAGAAGGCGAAGCCTCTATACCTTACTCTCACCGAACGATTTGTGACGAATTCCATGTTGCAATAGAAGCGTGAATTTGATGTTGATGCCTTCGAGAATGGCAGCACAAAGGCTGTTGGGTGGGGGCTTGGTTGGATGTAGTTGTGGTGAGTAGATAGCCAGATACGATGCAATATTGTAGTAGCATTCAACAACTTATGGTTTGAGGGTGCCTGTGGGTGGTTTGGTTGCTGGAAGGGGGATGGTTAACGGTGGTGGGTTACTATTTCGTGTGAGATGCGACTGGGCAGAGAGCGAGAAGGTGGAAAAGAAAAAAAGAATGTCAAAAACAAAACACCTAAATCCTTTGCTTTCAAATTTAAGCCTAGCCGAAACCATCTGAATACGAGATGAAACGAACTTGTGAGATCATATGAAACTAACAGAGATGATATGACGTCATCTATCGTTGAGAATTAAACAATCTACATTTGGACCCGTTTACACAGTAGGCATCAACAGAATATGAATTTAAACCGAGCTTCAAATTTGCAACTATTGGAAATTATATTACAAATATAACTACATTTGCTTTGGGATTTAGATGTCTCGTAGAACTGGCTCATCACTCCCTCGTTGGGATCCTCCATGATCACTACTACTAAATGTTCGCTTGCTCATGTTAGCTCGCTGCACTAATCGCACCAGTGCTTGAACCACTTCTGACATTGGTGGTCGGAATTCTGGCTCCGGCTGCCCCCAAAAATAAAAACACATGAATGCACAAACATTTTCCATCCATATTTACAAAATAATTTTTTGGGAACGTGGCTGACAGTACCTGAACGCAAAGAGCAATAACATCGGCAAATCGAGAAAGAGACTTAACAGGATATAGCCCTTTCATTGCAGGATCAACCATTTTAGCCAATGCATCAATATCATGGAGTTGAGGTGTTGCCCATCGAACCAAAGACTGCTCAGATCTTGGCCTTGAGCTGTTACAGAATGTTTCGCAATCAGGAGACAACATTATTATATCTACATAATTTCAATTTCTGCAGAATATTGCTCAAAAACGTGAGAGCAGACCAAAAAAAAAACCATTAATTCACCTATCAAATGGTTTCCGTCCGCTGAGAAGTTCCAACATGACAACTCCAAAGCTGTAGACATCACTTTTCAAAGTATACTGACCAGACAAGGCAACTTCAGGTGCATCATATCCAGATCCAACATTATGGTTCAATATCTGAATGTGCGACCAAGAGTTAGAACAATAATTTTATAGGGCTTAGAGTCACTGGGTAAAAGGAAAAGCTGCATTTGTTAAGAACATGATCAATATTCCTGCCCAATAAGAAAATAACTACAATATACATCCAAATCCAACGAAATATGTCAGACAGAATACAGATATTCTCTTCCATATAGGTAAACTACACGGTATATTGTGGGTTTGAACCCTTTGACACATCGCACATGGTTTACCTTGTTAGACTGAGAAAGTTGTACAAAGAACACTTCCTAATAAATTAAACCAAAGAGCCAACTGTACTCTTTTATTATTCTGTGATAAATAATAGCTGAACTGATTCAAGGCATTCATAATATGAAAATTATTTGTGAAGTTATGTTCATATGGTCATGAAGACCACTAAAATATTATAACCCCAAGCTTGTCTAAGCTAGTCATAACTTGAAAGAGCAACTAGTGCTATTGGTAATTCATCAAATACATTACAAACCATTTGCTTTCTTAAAAGTCATAAACTATACATATTTGGAAGCATCCATGACAAACGGGAAATTCAAATTGACAACGATCTGTGTAGCCTAAATATATGTAGAAAAATAGCAACAGAAACAGTAAAACAACGTTGGCCAAACATAATCACGATCAATTATGAAAACATAAGTTCACAACATTAAGTTCCAAAATTTTGTAAAATCACCTGGTCCGCATTTGGAATATAACTTGCCAATCCACTATCTGAAAGATGAGGATTAAGCTCTGTATCCAGTAATATGTTGGCTGACTTAATATTCTTATGAACAACTGATGGCGAACTAACTTCATGTAGGTACCTAGCAAAAAAAAATTGTGGATAAAGTCTGGTCATTTTAGTCTCAAGGATAACATTTAAAAATCAGGAAAAAAAATCAGTAAGTCAGTCATTTGAGTCATTTGTGGCAAACTTAACTCCAACCACATATTTCCACATTAAAAATCAGGAAAAATAATTCTATTGTAAGTTAAATGTTTAATTACTTCCGTAAATTGGTGCTTTCCTATATAGTGTTAGTGTATGATTTTCAAGGTGACAGTGGATCAAATTTAAACTCAGTTACTGTTTTCTAGTCCAAACTATTTCTTCTTGATTTCATATTTCCAAATTTGAACATTAGATAAAGTAACTATCCAGAGTCCAGACAATTTTTTTAATTAGGTAAAAAAAAAAAAGAGCAAGTTAGAAACTTATTTTTTAAATCAGTCAAGCCCATACAGGTCAGCATGCAAGTTAGGCAGGACGCCAAGCAAAATACATTAAACCGAAAGATAGTTGAGGAAGGAGAGCTAATAAATCTGGGGGAAAATGATTTATAAGATTAAAATATTGATCATGAATTAATGACAAAAATGTAGTGTAAGGATCTTCTAACCCCATTAGCCCACAACTAACTTACTCTAGAGCACGTGCAGTCCCCAAAGCAATCTTGACACGCGAATTCCATATCAATGGTTTACTATATTCATCTGGTAGGTGAAGGAAGTCATGCAGTGATCCGTTTTTATGAAACTCATAGACCAAGAGGTGTTGTCCATACTCTGAGCAATAACCTACAAGCTCTGTCACATTTGGATGATGTAAATTGGAGATGTTGAAATTATTTCTATAAAATCATCTGTCAAATCATTGGGAAGGACAGATGAATCTATCTTCTTCACAGCAAGAACCTACAAAAAAACAAGGTCAAAATCATTAATAATTTTAGGTCAATTGAAGAAAAACTCATGGTATTTAATGAGATATTAGCTATATCTGTAGTGTTCACACTTTACATGCAAATGATTTTCCAGAAATCTTTGCTTCTTTTTCTTTTTTTGGTTAGGGAAGGGAATGTTGGAGATGAAGATACTGGAGACACTAAAATTAACACGAACTTATTTCATATCATCAATGCATGCATCCATACGCTAGCATATAGATACTATTCAAATTTGATCCACTTCCAGGGAAATTTAAATAATAACAAGACACTAATCTGGGTATACTAATACTTGTCGTTGGAATCAGACAGTGAAATAACAGGAATAGTGGTTAAGAAATACCTGTCCATCAAATTGAGCATGGTATACACGCCCAAAAGACCCCTCACCAACAAGGTGATCCACACTGAAGCTGCCAGTAGCAATCTGCAGTTCAGCAATAGAATATGATTTCACATTTGCAGGAGCTGTTACAGTCTTCTTCACAATTGTGGGCTTCTTGGAGAATTCTTCCTCATCAAATGATTTATGACGATCAATAGGTGGGGGTTTAAGATTTATTGAGCCAGAAGTATCAAACGTCTTCCAGTCTGTTACAGAGGAAGTTTGCATGGACTTTTCTTCTGCATTATGGCACATATGTCAATTTGGATACTGAAGTTGAAAAGCAAAATAATATGCCAAATTTTGAATTGCAAACTTTAATTTGGTGAGAATCATATTACTAAAGAAAAAAAGACAGGCTGATCATGATCCTAAAGAAAAAAAATTTGGCAATTTTATAACAGAATTCTCTAGTCTAGCAGCTATAAAGATGTCTGCCGTGTCAAGCATGCACCCATTCCAGGAAAAGTGTGTTAAGTAAACAGCTACTATCTACGGAACAAATTATCCTAGCTCCTGAACACAGAGGAAGACCTCCGAAAATACAGAAAACTGACAACAAGTTCACAAAGGAACCAGAAAAGCTTAATAATAGGATCCCAAATACCAGAGCACCGCCAAACCCAAACGTTCCAGATGCACTCAATTCTTACCTAACCACTGGCACCCCGCAATTGCAAAATGATGATGCAATTGCAGAACTCATTTATCAAAAGCAGATCAAGAATGAGAATAACCAATACAGTAGGTGGCTTCTGCAAATGTAACTAACCTATAACGTGCAAAACTAATAAAATGAAATATGAAAAATGCTACAAATATAACAATTAAGCAACATAAAAATAAGGATGACCTCATCTTTGAAAATATAAAAAAATCTTTAAATAGCATGCAAGATGCAGACCATGCACTTCATTTGAAGGAAGTGGAGCAAAGGACTGATTATCCTGCTTTTCTAAATCAGAAGATGACTTCTTGGATTTTCTCTTCACCAGAAAGAATGCTACTATTGCCCCCAAAACTATGACCGAGATCACAATTCCAGCTATGGCACCACCTCCGATACCAGATTTTTTGCCCTCTTCAATTGAGCTGCTGCCACTGCCAGTATCTGAGGGGGTGGTACTTCCACCACCAGACTTGTGGTGCTGGTTGCTTTTAGGTGCTGGAGGCGTCCCTGGAGGAGGTGGGGGTGCAGGACCTGAGCTCCATGCATTACCACCGGTCCTATTGTTAAATTTGTCCAATATTAAAGTTTTACAGAAATTTATGATGAAAATTTGATTCCTAGTTACCAAATTGCTTATAATGGGAAAAGCTTACTGTAGGTTTATGTTCTTCAACTGTTCCGGTATCCATCCAGTAAAATTATTGTTTTCCACATTCCTGAGAATAATTTAAGATAGTAAATAAAATTGGCTTTAGTTTTTCTTTATGAAAATAGGATATTCCAGCTATGTTATATGATACAACAGAGACACACAGATTATCCAGAGGCAGATTAGCAAGGACATCAATAGTGCCTGTAAACTGGTTATTTTGCAGATACCTGCACAATTTTAAACATATCAACTTAGAATGCAATTAACAACGTAAAGTATTAACAGAAAACATCAACAGTTAGTAAATTTACATGGTGGTTATGCGTGAAAGTGAGCTCATAGTCTGAGGGAGGTCACCTGTTAGAGAATTGAAGGAGAGATCCCTGCAAGAAAAGAATTTTAGCCCACTTGTCCGTGATTTGTTACCAAGAACCAAAAATAGCCTCAGTAGTAAAGAGTGTGTAAATTAGGAAATTACCAAAACCATATGACATGAGATAATGCAAATCACAGGCAAAAATGTCCTAAAATGCAATAAAAAAAATAGTGAAACTATTACACTGCACATACAAAAATGCTACTTAGTCCAGAGAAACATCATTAAAACATACATGGTGAAAAGGATCATGACTTTATTGTCAAGGTAACAATAACTTGACAGCCATTTAGACTACTTTTTAATGCAGCTGAAGGGTAGGAGGAAATCTCACAATGTGGAGAGAGTAGAAAGATTATGAAAGTCGACACCCAGTCCTTGCTGGAGCTGATTGTGACCAAGATTCCTGCATAAAAAACAAATCAAAAAATTACTCCGGGTGCTTGTCATGGTGATTGATACAAACGATAAATTTACAAGAAGAAAATTACACACAGGTCTGTAAGAGCGGTCAAGTTAGAAATAGAGTAAGGGACTGTCCCTGTGATGTTATTATAAGCAAGATTTCTGCAAACAAAGAACTAAGAATGTTACAAAATTATAATATCATAAACAAAATACACTGAAGACTGAAGAGTAGCAACCCTATATATATATAAATATCAACATACAAGCGCTGCAAATATGGAGGAAGTTGGTAAGGTATGCTTCCACCAAGACGGTTGCTACTCATGTCTCTGCAAAAATTTACAAGGTCACAACAATAGTAGCAATGCATATAAGTAAAGAGATCATTAATCTTACAGGTCATTCAAAGATGTCAAGACTTGTAATCCGTAAGGAACCGATCCAGTTAGTCCAAGATTAGATAGCTTACTGAGAAGTAACAAACAATATTCATAAAAAAATCAGCATTAAAGCCTAAAATGTACTCAGGATCAAGTGATATAAAGTGAAGAGGAGAGTGGGACTTACATCTCTGTAACACGGTTGCCTGAGCAAGTGATGCCTTTCCAAGATTGTCCACATGGATCATCACCATTAGGAGGCCAACCTAGCTGGGGTGGTGAGTTCATATTTTGAAACAAAAATCTCACAGCAGCAGCTGCATTAAACACTTGGAAAATAAAATAAAATAAAAAAATGCCCAGCAACCCCAAGACATGAATTACATAAATTCGTTATCTAATAGGTTATAGCCTCACCATCATCCATTTTACATATTTCAAGGTCTAGATTACTCTTTAGGCAAAATTAATCCATTATGATAGAATCCCTGAATATACTACTTCAGGCATAAGTCAAAGAATTGGAGCTTAGTCTTCAATACAAATTCAAAAAGGCTTGCTGACAATGAATTGGTCATATTCATGTTATTGACTATAAAAGTTGCACATTTATAAGCATCAAAGGGTGAAAAAAAAAATAAGGAAACCCAACTTTTACCAAGGATTCTAAAAATGGTAATCATAATTTCTTGGGTGGAAGTAGTATGGCTAGGAGATTATTAAATTTTTCTGTGTGCATAGATGTAAGTTAAAATAGCATGAGTGAATACTAGGGCACCAGAAGAAAAATCATTCAAAATTATATACCTGAGCCAGTAGCCCAGTACCAAAACAGAAATTTCAAGGATCAAGATGCATACCACATACAAGTTCATATTTGGGGATGCCAATGGGAATTTTAAATGTTCACCAAGCAAACATCTTAGACTTTCTGAAGGGTCACAAAAGTAAAACAATTAGGATGTGTACATGATTAAATTAGGCATGAACTACATGATACAAAAAAAGAAGGAAAACAAGCTTATTTAAGCCCTGCAAGTGTACTCACACCTTAGATAGATAGCTAAAACCTGCAAGATTATATAGGCTAGTGATTTGCAAATCAGAAGTTAGAATAGTCGGCAGGCCTAGAAGTCTAGTGCATTAGTTATTTTAATCACTTCATATGAATTACTTCAAATCCTAAATTTGAAATATGGCAGCTCAAAATGTGCTATTATGGGATTAAAGTCATCCATGACCATGAATAACATCCATTTGAATACTGGAATTAGGCACAAGTGAAGCTAACACATTTCCATGTTACCGTTCATGATATTAAGCATTTAATCTCACGATACAAGGGAATGCTGAGAGGAGAGATACTATAAAGGATGGTTCGAAAGTCCAGGAGGGCCAGCTGCAGCAGAGGGCTCATGCTCTAGTGCTTCGTTCAGATTACTATTTAGTCCCTTTGGGGAATATGAGGCAGTGTTTAAGTACCTTTTCACTGTTTATCTCTTAGAATTTCTAGTTGTATTTAATTTAATTGCGTAACATAACAATTGCACGTCAAACAGAAGACGAAAATATTGAAGAAAGTCAACGGAAGGGGATGAAAGAGAAAGACCAAGAGTGTCGGCAAACTATAAAACAGACACACACACACACCAGAAAAAAAATAATTAAAAAAAAGCATCTCCTTTTTCTCAGACTCTGAATGTGTGTGCATTATTACATAAAATTCTTGACATTTGATCCATAGTTGGTAAAAGTTAACGGGGGAGGTGGAGGAAGAGGCATTGAATATTTCCCTGATCAAAAGTAGATGGAGAGGAGCTTTATACACGGAAAGGGAAAAGCCATGGAAAGAAGTGAGACCTCCATCAACAACCGAATAATGCAAAAGACTAGATATAAGGATTGATTATGATTTATTTAGCACTTAGCAGAACATAAATAACTTAAAAATGACGCAAGGGAATGTAACCAATTCCAAAATAGTAAGAACCGACAATCAAGACACAGAACATAGCTCAAACTGGAAAGGAGAAAAAAGTCATTCATTTGTTGAGATCAGTGGCATGCAAAGCAAGAGGCACCATACTGAGAAAGCCAACAAACTGTCTAAAATCAGGGTAATAGAACTGATATGAGCCACTCAATAGATCAGCCACAAAGCTTCTCATTATGTCAGAATAAAATAAAATAAAAAATAAAAACTGCAAACAGATTGTCAGAATAGTTCAAAGCAGATACATGAAATTGAAAACCAAACAAAACAAAACCCATTGAAATGAAGAAGAGAGCAAGAAAAGCACAATGCAAAAGGCAACAATAAGTGAGAGTGAAAGAAGACACTAACCATCGTTTGGATCTGTGGCGGCAGTGGCACTATTGGGTATCCAACAAAGAATGCAGGTGGTGATGCACAGCAACAGCAAAAACCTTTGAAACTCCACCATCTCACAAAATTCTTCCTACCCGGAAAAAAAAAGCTGAAACTGAAAGTGAAAGGGATTTGCAGTCACCCCTTTTTGCCAAGTTTCAATTTTTATTTTATGGGTCTATGCTATTGCTGCCCCCATAGCCAAGTAAAGCTGGCCAGCACGAATTGCCAGAAGAATCCAAAGCCACAGAAATTTTATTTACTTTATCACAGTCACAGTGTCTCCCTCAGTATGTGTATATGCATATAAAAATAAATTTCTAATTTAATAGTAGTACATTACATTACGATAAATAATAGTAATGATTTTACTTTTGGAGTTCTATTAATTGAGAAAGAAAGAAAGAAAAATTGTGTGAAGCTTGGTTCTTCTGTTCTGGATTTTTCTTTTGCTATTTGAATAAGCCAATTTAAGTAGCTTTCACAAATACAATACACGCACATGAACTAAAGACACGTTTCTAAAAAATTATTATAAAATAACATTTATTTTCTATTATTTATTTACTTAATGTTAATAAGCGAGAACTGGTATATGTGGCTTTCATGCCAACGGCCAAGCGAAACCTGAAGGGGAGTCAAAGATATCAATTACTTAAAATGACCGTCAAGGAGAAATTAATAAATTTCGAAAAGGAAGTGATGCAAAACTTTTATCTTTGTCTAATTTTAATGATGCAATTGAAGTATTTTTTTTATAGTTATTATGGAAAGAGACGTTTGAACTAATGCCACCATTTTTAATGGCCTTTGTTTCTGGTTCAATAATTTTATATAGATTCTGGGATCATAATAATTAATAATGTGTTCGTCTATAATCAAACTCTTTATAGACCAAATAAGTAAGTTCTTGTTGTACGAGTAAAATTAACTATAATGCACTCACACCGTAAAATTTTGTCATGTTATCTTTTAATAAAAATATCAAATATAATAAAATTTGTCAAAGAATCTAATTACATTAACTAAACAAAATACATGAGTTATTATAAATTTTATCATATTATTTTTTATTCTCACTGGTAAAATAAAATAATCAAATTGTTACTCCCTTCATTTTTATATAAAAGACTCAATTGTGCAATTCATCAAAATTTAAAAAATAATTAATTTAATTGATAATAATAAATTTATAACTTTTTCTAAAATTATATTTCTCATTAATATTTTTCTCTTTTATAATAATTTGTCAATATATTTTTTCTTCTTTTAATACAAAATATTTATAGTTTAAAAATAATTAATATAAAAAACATTATAAATTATATCTTATAAAAAATATTATTTTAAAGATGGTTCTTATAAATAGAAACTAACTTTCTATCGTAGGCTGGCATTATTATGCAAGAACGCAGAAATTTATCATCACTAAATCTAAACTTCCAGGTTCGTAGTGCTATCATTCTATTCTTAGTTGTATTCATGTCTTGATTATGAATGAGACTGCTTAAGTTTTGTCACATAAAAAATAGTTATTGAACTAAATCATAAATGTAAAATAATACTACGTATAAAGTTACCTGTTTATATGATTTTTTTATATAATTCTTTATTTTGTAGATGATAAATATATTTTCATGTGCTTATAATATCGAATTGTTTATTTAATTTTAAACTTATTATTTTTGTTTAAAAATCAACATGTTATTAAAAAATATATAATAGTGTAATAGTTAAAATAAATAATTTAACATTAAAGAAGATAGTAAATGAAGAAGTTTATTGGGGTATTAAAAAGAAATTAAGATAAATTATAAACTCAAACCATGGTGTAAATAATATCCAAGAAAAAAACACTTTAAATTAGTAAGATACATTTATTAGGGTAGTAACAAGTCAATATTGTCCTTAATTTGAAAATAACGTTGTTAGGGTATTATATTTTGTAGCGGTTATAAATGGTATTTTATGAGATTTTTTAAGAGTTAAAGGATTAAAAATATATTTTAGTTATTAAATTTTAAAATGACTTGTTCTTCTTTTTCTTCTCTTTTTTAAGTTTATTTCTGGCATGTGCCGTATATTTCAACCAAAAGTATAAATTTTAAAAATATATTATAATTTTGATTTCCTATAATTTTAAATATGGGATTTTAATTTTTTTGTTTTTAAATCATGAATTATAATAAAAAATTAAATTTATAACCATTTATTCATATAAACAAGAACATAAACTATTAATATATTTGTTTTGTTTAATTAACCATATTAACATTATTATGTATCATCGAGTAAGAGTTATTAATTTTTTAAAAATTATGAAAAATTATAAATTAAAAAATATTTAATATACAAATATTTTTAATTTAATTTTATATCATTTTATATTTTTTATTTTGAATAGTTTATATATTTTTATTTTACCAATTTATAATTAAATTTCATAAACTAATATGTAAAATGTTTAATAGAAATTTAATATTAAATATTGGACATGAAATTATATTATGTAAGAAAATATTATATTGTATTATATCACATAATAAGAGAATATTATGTATGCCATTTTCATAGTGAATTATATAATATTGAATGAGAAAAAGTATTTAACCCAAAAGAGGAAGAGAAGAAGCTAGCTAGCAACACCAATATATAGCAGTCCATGAATGACCCTTCTCTAATCACTCAATATATATGCATGGCAGCAACAACCACAAAATGCATGCTCCCTTCGTAACAACATGGATATATGCAACTTTGTTTTTTACGACAACTTGTCCGAATACGATCTTAAAAATAATAAAAATAAAACATTTCCAGCTTTACTTTATTAATTTATATAACAATATAATTATAAATGAGCTTTTATTTAAATTCTATAAAATATATGGTGCAATTTTAATATAAATGAGATGTTGGAATTAAGTCATGTCAAAATTTATTTTTTTTACTCTCTTTTTTCCTTCTCTTTCTTTCCTTTCCATTTATTTTATTTGACTTTCTTTTCTCGACTAAACATACCAATAAATCAATGACAGTGTCTGTCTAGTTTATCTTCTGCTAAACATGATGTAAAGTATTTTCTTTATTTTTATCTGTCATTTTTTAATTTCTTTGTTTATCTATTATTTTAAAATTTTAAGATAGTATTAACTATTATTTTCCCAAGTGGATCTTATAAAAAAAAAGGAAAAAGAATAGCGTATAAAATGTTGAAATAATAAATGAAAGAGATAATTAATCACATATTAAGAAATTATAAATAAATTTAATATGGATAACAAAAATTAATTGTTTTGTAATCTATATTATAATCTTAAACGAAAAATAATAAACAAAATAAAGGGAATACGAGATATAAAATTAACGAGTGATATTTTCTCTGACACAAATCTTAGAACCCTTTTATCACAAGGACAAAAAACAGACTATGTCAGAAGAACGAAGTTTGGAAACAGAACAACGAGAATCAAGCCCATACTTAAAACAGCTTTTTTAATTATAATCTTTTGCTTAAATAACATCTGGTGTTATTATTTGGAATTTGGACTATTGACAAGTACAACAAAGTTAGATAATCTATTAAATTAGAATATGTACCATATCTCGTGTGCCTTTAATTAATTATGCATCTACTTCGAAGTTGGAACAAAAAAATTTATTTTGGAGAAAATATTAAATGCCACTCGATCGTTTGGTTGGATTATAAGTGTTAAAGCATCTTCAATGCCAGTATTCATAGGAACTGTTTAATTTTAAACAATTTTCTTCAATTTTTTTTATTGGAGCTAATGTTATGGTGTTACTTATATAAGTAAATATTGTTTAATAAATTTATATCATAAATATAATACTTTTCAAATATTGTAAGATTCATTCACTTCAACAATTTTAATATCATAAAGAATTTTTATATAAAGTGTTTAAATCTATATGAAATTATAATATATAAAATTATGATAAATAATTCATTTAAATAACTATGCATTAAATCATGATAAGTAATTCATCAATAACTATGCATTAAAGATGTTGTTAGTTGTCACATAATTATGTTTTAGATTTAATTAATAGTTTGATTCCCACGCTAATTTGTAAGTTAGCGTTAGGTTCAACTAGTTTTAGTATTAGTATATATTTTTTTAACTGGTAGGAATTAATTCCATAAAAAATTATTGATAAACTGCTATCACTTATATGAATCATTGTTGATTTTAGTATTGGTATATGTATATAAGATAAATTTTGATTCATGCCATTAATTTTGTCACTAACGTGGATGATGATGTTATTGTTAATACTATTATAATTTTGTTTGAGTGGTATAAAATAATAAACTTCTTACAAATTTTTTTGGTAGGTATAAAACTGCCAAAAAAATTATTTTTTATGGAAATAGGTTTCCACAAATCATAATTTCTCTATTTTTTTTGTTATAGAAGAAAAATATGTCAATTTTAGACTCATGAGAAAATTATGAAATAATTTTACACCGAAAAAAATAACTATAGATATGTCAACCATGTTAGTAATAACCAAAATATGAGTGTTGAATTAAAATTTACAATTTTCTGTAAAAGAAAAAATAAAATTAAAATAATATAGAGACCAAAATATTATTTTAATTAATGTTAAACTTCTCACTTATTTGTAATTCTTAATTTAATAATAATTAATTAAAATCAAATTATTAAATATACTAATATCAATGAGCATAATCTTACGTGGTAATGAAAGAAGATATTATTATATAATCCTGAATCAACATATTTATAATATAAGTTAATTTTTACAAAATATTATTGTAATTAAGTTTTATTAATCTTTTATAAATAAATTTTTTATGACGTATCATATTTAATCGATCCCAATTGATTAGAGAGAAAAACCATGAGTTGAATCCTTTCTAAGACAAGTAGCGAAAACTCTAGCTATGCATGCCAACCAAAACAACCTCAGATCATATGTGTTTGGTGAAGAAATTTGTCGATGACATAGTAAGAAATTATCATCTTTAATTTTACATTGTCTAATTGCTCATCATCAATTTCCTCTTAAACATATTTACATAATTAATTAAGAGTATTTTGAAAGAAATTTTTTTAAGTTTTGAGTTTCAAAGTATCATGTCATTATAAAAAAAATGTATATAATTTTACTCTTATGATAAAAAACTTTAGAAAACTCATATTTTTATATTTTTTATTTTAACTTAATTATGATATTATTATGTATGAGATACATATTATTTTTTATTACTAAAAAATAATTTCTTACAGAAAATAAATATCTTATTTTTGAGAAACTATTCATATGACATAAATTTACTCCAAAACATTGGAGATGCTGGTATCTGGATGGATGTTTTGGATATTCGTTGATGGGTACTAGAAAAAAGAAGAAGAATCTATATGATCATTATGTTTGTTGTTAACATGGCCGAGAGCCATATTCTGCATCATTAAAATAGTTCCAACGCAAGCGCTTATTAAGAAAACAATTTAAGTACGGGTATTTGTTTGACCTGGTTGGATTCTTACAAATATAAAAATGAAATTATTTATTAGAATGTAATAAAAAAAATGAATGAAGAGAAATTTATTTAATAGGTAAAAATGTATCCATGGTTTCCTTAGACTGTATGAGCGGATTGGATGAGATTCTGGTCAAAGTTTTTGAGTCTGAGAACAGATTGAACATGTCCTCTGAGACTGTGTATTTCTCCCAGCCTGGCTATTTCAGCACGTCTTCTGGCCTTTTCAGCTATCAAAGAAGACCCCCTTCCATTCTCCTCCTTTGCTGCCCTTTCTTCTTTTCCGTAGTCTTTCTTATATGTAAACGCTGTCTGTTCAAATTCACCACACAACTACTTGTATGTATATCATTCTCCTTATTTAATTAAATAACTCTTAATAAACACTAACCTTTCTTTCAAATATCAGTTTCCAGGCTTCTCCACTCAAGCCATACCGCACTGTGAACTTGATTATGTCCAACGGCACATAGAAGATTATACTGTACAGCCATATCACTCCAGCCCATCTCCATCCAATTCCTCTTATTTTCCCAAAGCTGATATATGCATACACAGCAATTATGGTCGCCACCTATCCATTTCACACACAACACTTATTATTCACCTTTTTTTTATGGATTTCCTATATAACCACTACTACATCTGTTTAACATTACCAGTTGAGCTATTACAAATGCACACATCAGTAGAACCCCTGGTCTCTCTAGAAATGACCAACCTCGGCTACGAGTAACAAAAATTAGAGCCTGGCTAATGATGCTCACTTGCAGATATACTGCAGATGATACTTTCTCGCTGTCACTGGATATGGAACTTACATGGAAGTGGCTCTGCATAAACACTTTCTTCCTATTAAACAACTTTTTTTTTGCCTTTGAGGTCTTAAAACAAACAAAAGCAGAAGGAGAAACAAAGACTTTTGTACCTCAAAGAAAGTGGTCTCAACTATTGCCCAGTAGAACAGGACAGTAACCAAAGCAAGATAAGTGCCAATCACGATTCCTGTTGCAAATATCTCAGGCAGCTTCCAACTGTCAGGTGTTGGGGATGGCTTCACTCTGTCTTTAGATATGGTCATTATGGTACCTAATTCAAATTTAAACAATTATGAGTTCAAATCTTACATATCACTATATCATATTTGGTCAACCTTTTTGTCTATCCTATTCTGTAAAAACTTCCCTTTAAGTTATAGATGTGACAAAGTAAAACTCTCTGTTAAAGAACTTCTGCTGTTTACTCAAATGATGAAGAATATTTATATTCCAAGATTTTATACCCTTTTTATATTGATTCTGAAGCTAAAATTGTACACCTTTGCAAAATTTACACTCTTGAATGAACCAAAAATTTAGTTGGATGCTTTGAAACCAAGAGAAAAGAAGTATTATGTATTTTGATTTTTCTCATAACTTTATTATCAGAGAAACTATATGAAAGAACTTTTACAAATTAGTTTATGTATAAACTAATTTTAGCTTATAGAGAAGCTTTTTTTTTTCTTCTTATTTTCTTCTCCTAGAAGTGCTTCCAGATAAACTTACACAAACAGGCCAATGAATATAATCTCTTTCTATTATATTGTCATAAAGTCACATAAAATTGGTGAGTATAGTTTCCATCTATCATTTAAGCATGTGTGTACAGAAGATTAGGAAAATGGAAGTTTTATGGTTCATGTCCATAGTCTTAGGGATGGAAAAATTGTCTGATGTATTACCATCATTTAGTATCGCAATGATCAGGACCATGAAGGGTGGAAAATCATATTCCCAAATCAATGCTAGGAGAGCAAAACCAAGCTGCAAAAGGGTTTGGTTTGACAAGTTAGATGCAAGTCTCAGGGGGCTTTAATATTTAAATATAAGTCCAAGATAAGAGAAAAACAGAAGCTACAAAAAAGGACTTCGAAATTGGAGATAAGAACTTCTCTTACCACTATCCTTATGGTGATGGAGACTGCGTATATCTGCATTAAAAAGACCAATAAAATTGAGTTATTATAAGTTTATTACAGGTTAATACATTTATAATGACTGGTGGTCTGAACAATAAAGATTTTAACTGACGCTGTTTTTGGTTTGACACTTTGACTATGTTATAGGACTGACTAGTCATGCTTTCATATCGAGGCTATAAAATGTATAAAAGTGGAAAGGCTAACTTTTCTATGATAATACGGAGAAGACAAAGATTGCACACTCAACTGTATAATTTTTCATTCTCTGGAATATAGCTCTGCTAGTTAACACAGCACTAATAATAACACTTAAGCCAGGCTCGGTTAGGACCAGATCAGCAGCACTTCTTGCAGCATCCGTTGCATCTGACACAGCTATTCCGATATCTGCTTTCTTCAATGCTGGGGCATCATTTACTCCATCCCCAGTCATTCCGACAACATGCTGCTTTTCTTGTAAAATTTTCACTATTTCATACTTGTGTTCTGAAAATATGCATTGATAAAACAATCGTTAAACAGATTTGGTGAAATAGCAACATTTACGAAAATGATAGGTAACCACATATAGGAAAATTCATCCGAAAGTTTTGAATAGGACGACATAACTGGTGTTAGTTAAGCACTCCAGACTAGGGTCTTGGAATTCTTTCCACGCTTAAATCACTCATATTTGGATGGTAAACATGAAATAGGGCAAGCAATGGGTAATTTGCATAACTCGTCATATCTCATTAGAAAATTATCAGGCATTATATAGTTTAGAGGAAGCTGAAAGGTGCAATAAAAGGGATCAACCATGTAAGATTTTGTACAGACAGGATATCATGTCGACCATCTATTACTATTACAACAATATTGCATCATTCTTTTTATTTGTTATCTGAGATAGTGAGATGTCTTAAAAGCATATTTTCCTATTTGAGGTTATTTATTCTACTGACAGAAAGGAAATGAAATGAAACAAGAGAATGAAATATATGATCTGAGAGAAACAACTAATTTTCTTAAATATCAAATCAATATACCAGGATATACACCAGCAAAGCCATCTGCCATTTCAACGAGCTCGTCAATAGGGAGAGCTTCATGCTCTTCTTTTTCGCGACCCAACAAAGATGAAGAAGGGTACATGTTTGTTCCCATGCCAAGTCTTCGGCCTGTCTCCTTTGCAATTGCTAATTGATCACCTGCATTGAGTCATTGACATGTAAACAACATCAAGACTTCAACATTTCAAATTTGACTATTAGAGAAAAGCATTTTGCATTGAATACGTCAATAGGATATGCTACTTTGGGTGTGTTGAAGGTAAGGTTCCAGTACAGAGAAAATATAATGAGTTAAATTGGAACATCACATGACTTGAACCAAACTATGGCCTTTTGTTTATTATACTCTATGCTTTCATTGGAATTTGGTGGTTACCTGTAATCATCTTAACACAGACTCCAAGGTTAAGTGCTCTTCGGATGGTCTCAGCACTATCATGTCTTGGAGGATCAAACAAAGGCAACAAACCACAAAAAGTCCAAGGACCTCCAGGGCTATCCTTGGATTTTTCAGGAATTTCCTGAAAGAGTAAAGACTTGTCTAAGTAAGACAAATTAATATTTGACATTCTAAAATTGTTCAAGTCTTGATCATATCTTCTAGTTTTGAAAATTTATATTTGTAAGTGTTGAAAAACAACCTAAATTATGGTCACCGCTAGGTAGAGAGGGGTGTTGAAAGTTCAACATTGTGGCAGGTAGCCGTGGGCAAGAAGGGGAACATAATGAAGTTTCATATTGACTAGAGATAGTGTCTGAGATAGAGTTTATAAGTGGGAGCAATTCTTAACTTAAAAGTCGGTTTTGTAAGGCTAAGTTATGCTCATAACCCATGTTCTTACAGTAAGCAATAAATTGACATTTTTTTGTTCATTTAATCACCCTTTTAGCAGGAAAGAAAACAATAGCTGCTATACCTGATAAGCAACTGCAAGAGATCGCAATCCCCTTTCAGCAAATTTGTCTATTATAGTGTGCACTTTCTTGGCAATCTGATCTTTCTCTTGACACAAATCTAGAATCTGGTATTCAGCAAACAGTGTAAAGAACAGTGTGAAGTTCTGGTACAAAAATAAAGGACATTGAAGAAAAACTTTGTATTAGATTTGAAGAAAAACTAGGAGACATTAGGCATTAAGAAAAAGCAATATAATGGCCATCTTTCATGAGTTTTGATACCTGTTCTGGAGCTCCTTTACTGGCCCTATGAAAATTGCCATCAAAATCGATATATGTTATAGCTGTACGCTTATCTACAGGATTGAATGGTAAAAAATGAACTTCAGTGATGTTTGCACGTGCCTGTAGAGAAAAAGAAGGAATTGTTTATCTTTTATTAGTACGCTGGAGAACTTCAAAGTTACATGGGTGATCTGATGGGTATCTTTACCTCCTTTGGATCAGCTAGCATATTAACTACGGCAGTGTCAATAGCATCCTGGTTTTCCAGTCTAGCTGCTCTGGCTGCAAGTAGAACAACCGTATCCTTGTCCATATTTCTGTTAAACACCTGTTCAACATAACATAACATGTAAGGTGAAACTCTAAGTACAGCAACCGTATCCTTGTCCATATTCCATTACCTACCTCAATAAGGTTTCGATCAACAGTTAGGCGATTCAGTGTAAGAGTTCCAGTTTTGTCACTGCATAGGACATCCATGCCTGCCATTTCTTCAATTGCTGTCATTCTTTTTGTGATAGCTCCCTTACGAATGATTTAAAAACACAGAAAGAACATAGTCAGCACTCAGCAGCACAAAGATCTGTTACAATGTTTTGAACTTTAAGGGTAGCACTACGGTGCCCCTATCCCTATGCATTAACTATGCTTCAAGTGATGCGATATAAAGTATGCGGGCGGGGTATGGTTACCCCAAAGTGATACTATAGGATTTGCCAGACTTTAAACTATGATTACCAATAATGCAGACAAAAGCTTAATTTCTTTGAATCCGAGTCCCAAACATAAGAAGAGAGGGAATGGTCCTAGTTCTACTGTATTGAATTGAATGCTAAGAGCTCAAAAGTTGAACCTGCTGAGAAAGACGATGAGAGCCAATTGCAAGTGTTACAGATAATACTGTTGGCATGGCGATGGGTATTCCTCCAATTAGGAGAACAAGAAGGTTGTTTATTCCATCCCTGTATGATCGATGCTCCACTGGGAACATTATAATTATTTCAAAAATCATCCCTATAGCTATAGAGCAAATGCAGAAGTTACCAATTGAGGTAAGGACCTGAAAAAAAGTAAGCAAATAACACAGATATCAGAGTTTGAAATTTGGCTGATTGATCAAAAACATGCAAAAGTTATTTTGCATTGTGATGAGTTTCCATATAAAACCAATGCTATAATCTGTGTATACTTCATTGCTCCTTTGTGCTGGTTTTTATCACAGGTAAAACATCATGGCAATCCTTAAAACACTGTACCTTTTATGTAATCATTCAAACTTCTAGCTCTTTGTAAACATCTTGGCTTGGTTATATTTCTTATTATTGCATGAAACCATGTCAAAAGATGTTGAAAGTTTTCCCAAGTTACCTTCTGAAAATGCCCAACAACTTCGGTACTGTCAACCAGGTATGCTGCCTTACCAAAAAATGAGTGAACTCCTGTTGCTATCACTACAGCTTCAATCTCTCCATGTTTACATGTTGAACCTGAAAAGACCTCGTTACCAGTTCTCTTTGTGACAGGTAGAGATTCTCCAGTAAGGGCTGACTGCATAAAACAAAACCAGGACATCTCCATTCTTGATCGATTGTAACAGTTTACGTCGTGAGAAAATATATAGTGAATCCACTAAATAGAAAAGTTATATAGCAGAGTTAGAATATTTATTTATTTCATAACAAAGGCTTGCCTGATCAATTTTTAGAGGGTCCCCTTCTAGCAAGCGAGCATCAGCTGGAATTATATCTCCCAGCTTTATGCTAATTATATCTCCAGGTACTAAAATAGCTGCATCTTGCTCTTGCCACTGCCCATCTCTGAGAACCTGTGAACAAAGATATTAGAGACTTTTGCTCATTAATGGTGTGTATGCAAGGAATCTTAAACACAAGGTATTGTAGCATAACAAGAATTAAGCAACATAGTATAGTAATATACTACTAAAACAATTTCTATTTTTTAAGGAGATTTGTCCACTCTGCATCTCATAGGTGATGAATTCCTAAGATGGATCATGGATGTCATCAACAAAGAAACATACCTTTGTTTTAGGAGCTAAACGAGCCATCAATGCTGCAGCAGCATTTCCTGCGTTATTTTCTTCTATAAAACTTATAGTTGAGTTTATTACCAGTAGGCATATAATGCCTATAAAGTCTTGCCAATCAGGACCTTCCCCCTGAAAATTTATCTCAAAATAAGGAATCAAGAAATGAAATACAAACCAAAAAGTAAATGTTGAATGAAAACACAGGAGCATATAATATATTCGAAGAACAATTATTGTGTTCTCTACTCACTCCACCATTAGCAAGGATAATCGCCATCAATGCTGCTGCTTCCATAACCCATGACAAAGGATTCCACATAAAACTAAGAAATTTCAATATTTTATTCTCCTGCAGAAACATTTGAGGACAGTGTTTTTGGTTAGAACTTCTTTAGTGAGATGCAATATGCTAACCATGGACAAGGGCCACAACTCCAGCTTGCCCAACTCTTCTACTTTCAACTGATTCACATAGGATGTGTTAGGTAAGCAACTTACTGAAGTGCTAATTCAATAAGTTTTTGTCATGTAAGAGCTTTCGTTACAAATTTAATTAAGAAACTCATTGAAATAAACTAAAAAGTGCTTATTTTGATAAGTTTTACCAAGAAGTGTGGCGAAATAAGCTATAAAGAACTTATAGTTTATAAGTCCGAATGTACTCCAAAGAGGTTATATGGTTGTAACTCGGTGAACAGGGTACTTTAACATCTATCTTGGTATGATGAACAAAATACTATAACTAGGTACTTGAATGGCCAAATTTTATCTTGGTTCACGTATTCTATATGATGAATTTATGAAAATCGGATATTTATAAGAAGTGTGCGTTCTTACTTTCTTCTCTTCAAGTTTGTTTGGGCCAAATATCTCTATCCGGGCTTCAGCATCATCAGATGAAAGTCCTCTTCGTGATGTTCTCAACTGTTCAAATACTTCTTCTAATGGTATACGTTCCTGATCAAAATAACAATGTTATTTATTTGCAATAAATATTGAAGTTGAAATTAAAACAATAATAGTTTATTTGATTCCAGAAAATATTTTGTATTTTGTAATAATTTTCACTTTTAATTACAAAAATGTTTTTTTATAGGAAACAAAAATAACATTTTATTATTGTCACGGCTTTCTATACAAATTTTAATTTTTTTTATAAAAAAATGTCATTAAAAGTAAAAACAAGAATGAAAATAGAAAACGTTAAAGTCTAAGATATTCATTTATTGAATTATATTGAGTCCTGCCTTTGTTGGAGGACTTACCAAATCAATGCCCTCTCGGTTGAAATTCTCAGGATCAAGCAAAGGTTTATCCAGTTCCTCAGCCATGTTATATCTACATATCATGTAGTAGAGTAGTTAACAAGTGGTAATTGCAACAATTGGTCTAAATCACAATTATATATCTCCGAGAAAAACATATGCACCATCAAACTATATAAGTGAAAAATATATTTCAATAAATTTGACTGTATTAATGACATCGTTGTTTAAGCACTTGTTACGTCACTTCCAAAGTTGACAAATTAACTATGAATTTGTCAGGCTTACACTGCCCATTCCAGTTCACAGATTGAAACAAATGCCATATATATGATGTAGTAGGATCACACATTAGGTAATAATGGCTGATCTCAAAAACTTGAAAGAACTATTTAACCGTCAAATAGTACTTACTTGGAGGGAAAGTGAAAGTAGTGCCCAGATGGCCAGGAAAGAAGATGAGGAGTTGCCAACAAGTAGCTAAAGCTGAGAGGAAGTAAGATAGAGCCACATTAATTTAAATAACAATGAAAGGCAGTAGTAACAATGTTACGTTATGTTAGTTGCATGCATGCTGATTTCTGACTGTTTGTTGCCGATCTTGGAAGAGTGGGTAATTGTAACATTTATGCATCCTTATATTTTTGGAATAGGAAACAAACAATGACCGAAGGCTTTCAACTAACTTTCTAAACTTGCCTCTTCAACCTAACTTTCTCTCCTCCCCCATAATTAAACTCTTGTTTTAAGTACTTCCCCCTAATTTCTAGTACTAGTATCGGTGTCATCTGCATAAATTCATTTAATTATGACCAAATCCTTAACCCCCTGGAAAGTATGTAGTATAGCTGGTGAGGATTATGTTGAGTTTCCCAATTCTTTGAATGGTTTCATATCATACTATTTTCACTAAAGAAAATTATTAGAAATATAAAATCTTTATTTTTTTCATATTAAGAAAATCATTATAGCTATTTGTAGATATCCATAACTTGTGATTCCCCCAATTTACCTATTCACTCGATTTCAATTTACAAATCATCTTTGCAATTCGTTGTGAGGATTTTTAGCAACCCGTCCCTAATTAATGGTGACGTCTGTGGTGGACCATTTGAGCATATGGTCTAGCCGTGGACAAGCAAATTGATCCGGTATAGTAGGTAAACGCGGTAAGTAATTGGTAATGAACAATGCATTTTGAATTTTTTAAAAATATATGTAATACTTATACTTGGTTCAAAATAAGGTTTAACTATAACTGAGTGAACAAGTGTGTGTACGGGTGCTTCGTGTTGGGACTTGGGACCTCTGCATATCTCCATCCCCACCTCCTTGTTGTTCTGGACGAGCTGCAATTAGTTCAACATGAATGACGATTTTTTATAAGTTGTTTCGAAATCGTATTGTTTGTGCATTTGTCATCTTCGTACATTTAAATAAACAATTCCATCCGACAATAAAATTTTCATAAGGCAAAAAGAAAACCCAATTTTAGCACAAGAAGTGCATAAATCAAGCCAGAGTACAAATATCACAGTACAAAAACATGCAGCTTAAAAAGTGAGTAAACAAAGAAACGACCAATACGTAAGAAAATGTATACGTGAAGTGCAGACTTCTCTTGAAGCTTCCTATTTTAGCATATTTCAGCACTTCAAACCATTCAATGTTCTAAGAATTTCTGTACCAGGAAAATGTATATAATCAAAGCCATTATTTACCAAAACAAAACGAAACCCAGATCAATATTCTTTTTATTACATATTCTGCTTGTGACGATTAAGATAAAAAAATTAAGCACATGGTAGTTGCAAACTTGTGTGTCCACTATCTGTTCGAGCATATTCTCTTGCTGGTTGTTGATATAAAAACTTGCTCCTTAACTTTATCTTTTCTATAAATCATCGAAGCTGTCAACAAACTCCATTGGATTTAAAATCCAATCTAATAAAGAATGTGAGAACTTACCGGCAACCATGAAAGACTGGTCCATCACAGAATTACCCTAATTAATATCACGTTAGCTTCAATTTCGTACAGTCTATTTAAGGGAAAGTTAGAGATTCGCAACCAGGCAACTGCTTCAGTAAACATAGAAATATCAAATTCGCAACTGGTCTAGTGCTTATGTAAATATCAAATCAAAGGTGTTTTATTTTTTATAACTAAACTTAAAGGCTAAAACTAAAACCGAATATTTAATTTATTACAATTTTATTTATTTGAGTAATGGTCCTTGTTACTTGCACTCCACGGCTTTATCTTTCCACTTCTCAACTATTTTTTTTTTACAAAAATACCCTTAACAAATACAAGTTTTATCTTTGTTCAGCAACAAATATAACTTTATGTTAGGTACATAGAAAAATTGTGTAAGAGAAACTTATTTTTTATTAAGTATTATTAGCTATATTTTTTGATAAAATATTTTAATTAAGTTTTAATTTTGCTTACAAGCTTTCAGTAAATAAACTTTTATTTAGTAGCTTATAATGTTTTTTAAAAAACTACTTGAACTAACGTCTTTTAAAATAATAATTTCTAGTTTTATATATTTTTTTATTTTTATCCTTAATATATTTATCAAGTTTTTTACTTATTCTTTTAAAATAAATCATAATTTTTTTTTAGTTATTTTATATTTTTCACCTGATAAAAAAAAGTCAAAAACTAATTAAAATATCATGTCAAACTTTATCTTAATAAGTTAATTTTTCAGCTTTCAACTATAATCTTCTTTTAACTTTTGACTAATTTTTCAGTTATTTTTGTTAAATATAATCTTGCTCCATTGATCCTATAAATATACCGTATCATTAATCAGTAATTAATATGTATCGTTCTTGCACATGGACTACATATTTGCTTTAACAATTATAACGAATTAATTAGGATTAAAAAAGTGAAAAGATTGAGAAAAATTGCATATTTTAAAGATTGAGAGATTAAACTAAAGATAAAAAAAATATTTTAAACGAACGAAATTAATAATAATAAGGTTTTTGGGATTGGGAGTTCGCATAATGATTTTTTAATTGATTAATTGTCTTATATTTAATACTTTATTATTTGATTCACATTGAAGGTAAATTAATCTAAGATAATTTTGTTCTCTCAAGATAAAGAAGTGTATCTAATTTAATTAACCATGTTCAAATAGATCCTTTACACGCTAGCTTTTTGCTAATTCATTTGATACTTGAATAATTAAAGGGGTAAGTCATTTTCATATAATTTCAACTATTAGGTTTAACTCTTAATTCTTCTGTAGACGTTTAGAACTATGTAAAATGGTGATTAGTGTCTCACATAGATAAGATTAATAAGAAAAGAATCAATAGGAGATTTCAAATAAGAACAAACGCAATGCAATTAATTCAAATAGTCTCCTCAAGGGCTATGCCATAATTAATTCAGACAGTGTATATTTTTTAAAGTTAAAGTTTTTTAATAACATGACAATGTACATCAATATCAAATAAAAACATAAAATAAAATGAAAGTTAAGCAGTGAGAGCAGAAGCCGCCAATAAGCTATATACGGTTGATTGATTCAGCATACATATGGACATATTGTTCTTTTCTTGTACTGAAACTGAGCAATTCACAGCTCATGCTGAGATGTGAGAGAGAGAGAGAATGAAAAAATCTCTTCAATGAAACACCTAAGCAAGAATAAGAATTAAAAAAAGAAAAAAACATAATAAAAAATTGGAAAGTAGAGGCACAACAGATGAGATAATTAATAATGTTGCTGCGTGCCCTTGTGTTATTATTTGCCAACTAAGCTTTTCTGAGACAACCCTTTTGAGTTTTGAAGCATTCACCTGTGTTATGTTAGGACTTATTAGGAGTGATAGATGGGGGCAGTGTGTGCAGTGGCAGGGACATGACCCAGCCTGGCTTTGGTACACATGCTTATTCATGTAGCCCCCACCGTAGAGGGAAGATGGAAATAGGCGTAAAAAGGAAAGGGGTGGTGATGGAATGGGGAATGGGGAAGTGGGATTATACCCTGATTCATTCCTCCGGCCGGAAGCCGTACGTGCACCCAAGCTTCTTTGAACGTTACCTTCATTATTTTATATAATGAATGAATATACTTACAAATCCGTATCCTTTGGATCTGCCTGCAACTTTTCAAAGTGGTCTCTCAGCGTCTCCTTTGGAGTTTCCCAGGCTAATTTTCCTCAGCCTCGTCTCTCCAACGTTCATCATCCTCATACGCCAATTTAATAATAACAATAAGGGAAGGACTACAATGCTATACACGACAGGAAGGCAGACAGATAGACTATGATTAAGCATTAGTCGTTGATAATTATAAAATTTAAGTTAATAATCAATTTTAACTAATGATAATAATTTTATTATTTTATTATTGTCTTTATTTAAATAACGAACAAATTAACATCGTTATAAATTTTTATTAGTAAAAGTTAAGAAGAAGAATTCTAGTGCTTTATAGAGGAAAATTGTGAAAGAAAAAGTCTTGAGTGTAGTTCAGGTTTAGTGTGTATTCTCACTTAGTGAGTAAATTCATGCTTACCTCATAGTCTAAGTTTAGTGCGAGAACATCCAAAGTACGCTGAGAACGAAGTCAGCGTAAAAAGTAAGCTACCTCAAATCTATAAAAAAAGAGTATCGAGTTTCAAAGTTTTCCCGTGAAGAAATCCAAAGTTGAGTTTCTCCCTTAGGGAAAATCCTCTTTTTTTAATCATTCATCTCTTTCTTGCTATCAATCATTCATTCCCTTGTTCTATTAACGCATTTGTGTAAAGTTTCTCATAATTATGAAAGGATAAATTCCTTTTGTTGGAAGCGTATCTAAAAAATTGGAGAAGAGTATCTGAATAAATTCATTATTAGAAATAGAAATAGATTGACATTTGTTTTGTCCTAAAGAATTTTTGCATTTCTTATCTTGATGTGATTTGTTATCTTTGTCTCTGAAAAAAATTGGGGAAAAAGGATAAATAAATTAGACCTTAGCACTGAGAATCAAAGATAGGATAATTCAGTAGTCGAAATAGGGATTTCATTAAATAGAAAAAATCTTTTACATTATATTATAAGTAGTTTTGACATGTTAAACCCCAATATTATTACATTCTGATTTCATCTTTTCGCATTTAAACTATTGTTTATTTTTTTTTGTTATCTTTTTTCTTTTCTTTTACCCTTAATTTTCACACTCAGAATTCTTTATCTCTTTGTTCTTCTATTTATTCTCATTGCTTGATAATTGGATTTGTCTCACTTAAGTACAATCAAATTCCTCATGAATTCAATTTTTATTATTTGTGATAAAATTAATACACTTATCAATAAGTTAACAGCATTCATTCATCAACGTCATCACACACGTGAGTAGCACACCCTGTCTCTCTCATCTTTTACTCAATGTACCAACTCAACTACAGGGTAGAAATTAGAATACAAGAGGAGCTAACTAGCTAGCCGTAAAAACGCCCCTTGTTTCGGCTCTAGCTTGATTATACTATATTATTACATTAAAATGGAGTGTCAAGAAATATCAAGGTCCGTGCATTGATACAAAGAACATCATCACTTTATAATATGGGCCACCATGAAATGTCTCCCGTTACATGAAGAAGGCCCATTAGCAATAGCAAACAAATAACTATGATTATGAACAAGGAGAGTCAAATGCTTAGCCTTTAATTTGTCCCTCTCAAGCCCAATATCTTCGGACTCTGCGGTCCATTAATGAACAAAGTCGCTCCTGTGTATTGTTACGCTTCTCCTTCATTTACAGTGAGATGGCCCATTAGTTTATTCTTATTCACTTAAAAAAGGCATATCATAGGATGTTCACCGTCAACTTGAAATCCAATCCATGGTTTTAAAAATATTTTAATCAAATATGACTAGGGGTGAGTAAACATTTCAGGTCCATAGACGGGCTCATGGGACTCGTGATTCGTACGGGTTATAGATTAATTTTTTAAAAAAAATTCATGGTTATATAAGATTTTAGATCTGTCCTGCATAATCTGTGAGTTTGACCACCAGCTAAGCATAATTCAAACTTAACTAATCTTTAAAATCCAGTCCAAAATTCTTTATATCTATGTTGAAAATTTATTTGATTGTGTTAAAACTTTTGTAATTGAATATTTGTTAGAGATTTATTAAAAAAATCTAATACACACACCCACATATATATATATATATATATATATATATATATATATATATATATATATATATATAATTGAGTGTAATTGACTATTTTTAAGAAAAAAATATATATTTATTTTGAAATTGTATTTTTTTTTAAAAAAAAAACAAGGCATACAAATTAGCCTATTTGGCCCGTGAGATCTGTCAGACACGGACAGGCCAATATATTAAATAAATCTGTGTAAGGGTATGCGATGGACTGACTCGATCCACTATAATACTTGTTTACCTACCCCTAAATATGATCTAATCTAATTAAAACTCAATCATATACGAATTAAATAACAGGTTTTATTTTTCTTGGCCCAACTCAATCCATGACATATAATTAAATTTATTATTATATAAAGGATTAAGAAATGGATCCTTGTTGTCTTGCGATAGACGAAAGGCATGTCAGTCCTTATTTTCTCCTCGTGTTCAGTTCAGCCGCAGTGGGAGGGCACCAAAGACAGCTAGCTATGCTTTCACTTGGGTTTTCACCATAAAAAAGGATCTGTACTGAGTGTACTTTTATGAAATAAAAGAGCAAAATGGTCAAACTGATGAGAAGATTAATAGGACTAACTAGTTAAATTGAGAAGCAGATGATGTGTAACTTGATATGATAATAATGTCAAATGTAGAATAGCTTACATGCCGTTGAAAATAAAAACTTCCTTACATTCAGGAGTACAAGTATGCATGTAGAAATGGAACCATATCTCCTACATTTGACCCAGCACAAATTAATCCTAAATTAAAAGAAAGATAATCTTGATCTCAGCACCAGATCAAATATATATATCTATTCAAGGTAAAATTTAGCCTCCTAAAAAGATCCTACTCAATATTATGCTTATAATCCAAAGTTTTGAATGTCATGAAAAGCTGGAAGCCAGGCATCAAACATCCACCAATATATATAATTAATTTAACTATTTACCAATGAGTCCGAGTAGCTTGCATCTACTGATTTGCATAATATCCTTCTCCCTCAGTTTCTGTAAGTAAATGTGGCATTCTTGGCAAGGCAGCAAGTTCCAACTATAATTAACTATTTATATTTAGATAAACTTGCCAACAAAAATTTATAGAAGAAAAAAACAAGTAAAAAATAAAAGTTAAATGCAATTTTAATTCATGAGAAAACTTAAATTTATTTGACTATTTTTAAGAGTAGAGGTGCTTATGAAAAAAATGATCAAAAGATGACCATATATATTTCACTACATATCCACCGCAGAGTAAACAGTACACCTCCGTGCCTTTGCCAGTTTTCTAATAAACCTTGCTCGTTTTTGCACGCTAAACATTGGTAACGCAAGGAAGCAAGGCCACATTCATTCCCCCTCCCCTCCCTGCAAATCCATCCTTGAGGCCTCAGTTTTGGAGCCCACGTTCACTTCTCCATTCAGTGAGTCAACCTTTGCCTATGTATATATAAATAACTCCCTCAAGCTCTGTTTTTATTTTGGGGGTGCGTAACGAACACTGTAATATAATAGATGGTTGAGGTTGAAGGAAAGAGAAAGGGACATGATGATGGGTTTTGCAACAAGTGTGCTTCTTTGGTTAAGGAGCAACGTGCTCGTCTCTACATCCTGCGCCGCTGTGCCACCATGCTTCTCTGTTGGTATATCCAAGGAGATCATGACTGAACTCAAACTCAATTAGTTAAGTTTTAACTCTATCTATCTTCAATCCTCCAACAAAGAATGTAATTAGGTTGCTTGTTCAATTGGGAGCCAACGCCACCTTCCTCGTATTTTCTCTTTTTGACCCAACACAAATACAATGGGTTTTACGTGGACAGGACACCCTCACTCAGTGCTGCTTTTTCCGCAATCTTCAACACTACTGTCTATATATGGAGCTGCATGCTGCTTGGAGAGACAATATATAATCCACTCATTAGTCCTTCTCAATCTCATGGACTCTACTCTTTTTCTTTTACAAACCCCCTTATGTAAGGCCTTTTCTCTTTTGCCAATTCGCATTATATATAGCTTCTAAACTACTAGGACTGAGAAAATATTTTCTTTCCTTATTGTTCATTTTCATTATCTAAAAAGAAGAATTTGTTGCATAATTGCTGGAATTTCACTTCACATACAGAAACATTTTTTATTAAATAAAATGATCTCGAGATGAAGAAATTGTTGTCATATGGAGAGATCAAAGAATGTTAGCCCAAAGGTTGATAGGCCAACACGTCTTAAATTTTATGATATTATTACTTGCCTAAGGCTTTCCGCAATGCTGCCTGAAAGTACCCCCTGTTGTGTGTTTGCCACTGTAACCCAAAATTTCATGCATGGTTAACACTAACATTCTGCCACAAACGAACCAAGCGAAAGAACGCGGCTTTGTAGCAGATCATTGACGCTTATATATAATATATACGTAAGCACCCTTGTTAATGAAATCCTGTTGTGCTACTGTATCTTCACACCCAAAAATTTCATTCTATCACTATGCCTTTGTGTACCAAGTCAATTGTCAAATATATACTATCGATAGCTATGCACAATCTAGCCAGCCAAAATGACAAGTAGAAAACTTTGGTTTAGGATTTAACCTCTAGACATAACATGCACCATCTTGCCGGAGATATGTAGAGCTTTGCCCGTAAATAATTTAATATCCATGCACCCATATATCTTGAATCTTTTGTTTGTGAGTTGACTATCATTCATAGCTCGTATAGTCGTAATAATGGGACTACAAGGGCTTAATTTTCCACCACTTACAACTTTATGAACTAAGGTTTCAATTTCTACTGAAGATATTTAATAATCGAATCATGATGGTCTTTAACGAAATGATTGGAGAGATTTACACCAATGAGTTATAAGCAATCACGTCAAGCAATCTCACACCATGTTTTAATCCAAAACCTTAAGAGGTTCATCGTCGTATGCCCCCATCTCCGTCTAGATCCAAAACCACCACACATCATCACAATCGTGCAACCATCATTACTGTTGCATGACCCCCTCACATAACACATCCCACCCCGGCCTGATCTGAACGCCGTGACCCCCAACGTCACGCACACCACCACCACGATCCTAATAACATCGTGCGTCGCTCCCAACTCCAGATCCGCAGGCGCACAACCCCCTTTGCCCAGTCACCACTGTGCGTCCTCACTACCATTGTTTCAAACACCACTGTGCCGCTGCAACTTGTTCCGCATATGGGTATTGATATTTGGCTGCACGGAAGCATGTTTCCATTAAATTAAGTGGTGGTAATATATATATATATATATATAATATGGAAGTGTGATGTCATACTACATTATATAACATAATCCAATTTTTGTTGTATATATTTTTTTCACCTCTATTTAATTCAACGAAAACACGATTTGATGAAAAATATACAATCAAATTTTGTTTCCATTTTGTATTTTTTTCATCCTCTGTTACATAACATTTGTTGTGAACTTTTTTAACTGAATCATATTTCTATGAAAAGGATATTTTTGAAAAAAAAAAATAAAGCAACTCGATAGGGGGCAATAGCAATGTGATTCGGGTTAAAGCAACTCCCTACTTAATATTTTATTATCTACTTTGGCCTCATTTAGTAGGAGTATTTAAAACCGAACCAATCCTAGCATAAAACAAAAAATCGACCCAACAAATAGAAAACTACATAAAAACCAATAGTCATTGATTTGGTTTGATTCTTTTATTTTTCAAACCACGTGGTTCGGTGTGGTTCGGTTTGGTTTGGGATTTGACATACAAAAATCGAACCAAACCAAATTGCACCGGAAATACCACTAAAAATTATTGTTATAATTAGTGTTTTGTTGTTAGATATCTACTTTCTTAATTTTTATGTTTGAAAGCAAGTATGATAAATGTTATCTTATTATTTTTTTAAAGTCTAATTGTTGGAACTTGAAAACAAGTATTATGTGTTTTTTTTTTTTTTACTTTTATGTGGAATGATTATTATTCAACTTGAAAATAATTACTGTTTTACTTAAGTTTAATTGTTGAAACTTTCATTGTCCATTTATACCGTTGATTGTTGAACTAGTTATTATTCAAGTTTTATCTAATTAATAATAAAAAATTTAAGCATTTTTATTAATACTTGCTAGCAAAAATTTTAAATCGCAAAGTCAAACTAAATCAAACCACAAAAAATTAATTTGATTTTGTTCGGATATCATAAATCATTTAAGCCAAACTAAACTACACCACAATTGATTTTTTGTTTGGTTTAAACTAATTTTAAGCCAAAATCACATCACAACAACCCGTTATCATTCAATTCAGTTCCTCTTTAATATGTAGTGTTAAGTGTAAACAATATAATTTTTCCAAAAAAATTAAACAAATGCTCTTGTACTGAATGGCCTGAGATATAAATTTAAATTGGCATGATTTTCCTGATTAACTAAAATTACACTATTCTGTGTCAAATAAAAAAGCTTCTGGCATTTTATAAAGTGAATGATAATAACTAAATTCAGTAAGTTGTAGTGCTGCAATATTAAGATTGAAAAGTAAAACAAGAATGACATAAGTCACATAACAAAGGCTAGCAGAGTTCAGGATGCTCTATTCATTGGAAAGAGTTAAGAGAAACAATTAGTAGCATGAAGGTATACTTTCTGCATAAGCAATTATGCTAGTTCCTAGGATAGAAAGGTTTTTCGAGTATTATGGACAGGCACATAAAATAATTATTAAAATCTTGCTACCAACTTAGTGTGATAGGGAGAGTCATCATTTACGGTGGTAAAAATGATTCTGTATATATTGAAATGCAAAATTCTTTGCACAAGTATACATATCTATTGTCAAGATTTGTCAAGGACAAACATTTATCTCTAGTCTTTATTCATTTGCGGTTTGGATGACCCCACATTCTTCAGCCATTCAACAACTTCTCTGATGCTTGGTCTCTTGAAAGGATTCTGGTTGACACACATGCATGCTGCATCAAGAACCTGCTGCATCTCTTCTTCGAAGCCCTTCCCTCTCAGAAGAGGATCAAAGACTTGATCTTGTTTTCCTTCACTCCTCATTTGTTGAACCCAGGCAACCAACTCCCTTGACATTTTAGGCTTGCTTACATCGACGGGCCTCCTCCCACTGAGCAGCTCAAGCATGACAACCCCAAAGCTGTAGACATCTCCTCTCAGAGTTGCTACCCATGCTTGTCCATACTCTGGGGGTATGTAACCTAATGTACCTACAAGTTCAGTTGTAACATGAGTTTGATAAGGAAGAATCAATCTGGCCAGCCCAAAATCTGCAACATGTGCTTCAAACTTTTCATCAAGGAGTATATTACTTGACTTTATATCACGATGCACTATATGTGGTTCACATATCTGATGCATGTAAGCCAATCCACAACTTGCACCTTGTGCAATCTTCAGTCGAGTAGGCCAATCAAGTTGAGATGGACCATCAGCCTTTTCATGCAACCAGTAATCCAGACTTCCATTTTCCATGTAAGTATATATGAGAAGCCGAACACCCTCATGCACACAATAGCCTTGCAATGCAACCAGATTTTCATGCTGTGCTGTGGACAAAGCCTCCACCTCTGCTTTAAATTCCCTTTCCATAAGACCCAAATCTCCTGAAAGTTTCTTGATGGCCACTGTAGTTCCATTTGGTAACGTTGCTTTATAAACCAAACCAAAACCCCCACATCCTATTATGTTTGCCTGACTGAAATTTTCAGTGGCCTTTAATATTTCAAATATGGTAAGGTCCTTGATTTCATTTGTTTTATTTGGGAACAATACCACTAGGCTAGCCTCTTTGTCAACCTCAGGATGAACTCCACTGTAAGAGCTGACAGAAATTGACTCCAGTTCAACCTTGTCAGTGTCTCCACCTGGATTGATCCTTCTCTTGGATATTATCCACACTATCAACACTGAAATGAAGGAAACAGTGCCAAAACAGGCTGCAATGGAAAATCCAATTATCAATTTTTTGTTTGATCTGTGACCACGTGCAGTAGTACCCTGTTGAGGAAGACAAGAACGCTGAACAACTGAACCACACAACTGTAGGTTTCCTTCAAAGCTGGAAGAGGAGAAAGTATCAAATTGACCACCAGTTGGTATCGGTCCTTGAAGATTATTGTATGCTACACTGAAAGCAGACAAAAAATGCAAGCTTTTGAGTGAAACAGGAATCTCACCAGAAAGTTGGTTTCCTGAGAGGTATAGTTTCTCTAAGTTAATCAAGTTAGAAATTTCTGCTGGGATATTGCCAGAGAATTTGTTGTTACTAAGGTCCAGCTGATGAAGGACTTTCAGTTTGCCAATCTCTATAGGGATACTGCCATTGAGGCTATTGTTTCCCAGATATATTGCTGGTGGTAGGTTGGAAATCTGATTATATTGCATTTGGGAAACATTGTTGGCATTAGCAAAGAGGGGTAACTCCAGGTAAGTCCTTTCTACTTCATCATATGCCTGTTGTGATGTTAGTGCTGGAAGCCTTGTGAGCTCAGTTGGAAATATTCCTGTGAGGCGGTTAAAAGACAAGTCTATGTAGAAAAGCTCAGGAAGTGTGTTCAACCAAGGAGGAATTGAACCACTAATTTGATTATAAGACAAATCCAAGACCTCAAGCTTCTTCAGATTAACAAGCCAGCGTGGTATTTGGCCTGTGAAATTACAACCACCCAATGCTAGAACTTGGATCTTTTGGAATCCATCTGGATTTGTTATGTTTGCATCATCTGGCATCATTTCATTGAAAAAATTCTGGGAGAGCATAAGGGTACTGAGGTTCTTGAGTTCCATGAGTAACTTCAGAGCCCCAGTGACATTACTCAGGTGGTTGGTAGAAATTGAAAGGAAAGCCAGAGACTGAAGTCCAAGTATGTCAGGTGAGATCTGTCCCTCAAAATGATTAGATGCTAGCCTTACTGCTTTAAGTGACTTACAAGCATAAAGGGTTGGTGGTAAAATACCAGTGAAACTATTGTTGCCAAGGTCAAGTGCTGTGAGTCTGAGGAGTCCGGAGAAATTTAATGCTGAGAGGTCTCCCTCCAACAAGTTAAGCCTTACATCCAACATGACAAGATTGGCACAGTCCATCAGAGATGTGGGCAAAGTACCAGTTATATTGTTGGCATGAAGGAGTAAACGTTCCAATTTGGAGAGCTTACCAATATCCGAGGGAATGGGCCCGGTGAAATTATTGGAGTAGAGCTCCAAAACTGTGAGGTTGGCAAGGTTAACAATGCCCTCACCAATGGTTCCATTGAGTTTATTGAGGGGCAAGGAGATTTCTGTGAGAGCAACAGCATTAAAAATATCACCAGGAAGGGGCCCAGATAGTGAATTGGAACCTGCTCGAAATCTCTCCAGATTGGAACATGCTCCTAGTCCAGGCTGAATCGTGCCTATGAAATCATTGGAGGAATAATCCAAGAATCTGAGAGAAGACGAGCTACTGTGGTTACTGCAGAGAGAAGTGGGAATATGACCTGTGAAGCTATTGTTACTAACATTAAAAGAAGTCAAACTCCCTCCAGCACCGGCATCTGCCAGGTGCTGAAGGAGAGAAGGTGGGAGTGTTCCGTGGAATAAATTACTAGACATATCCAGCTCCTGGATAGTATTGCCACTGATATTAGCAACAAAGGGTGGCAATTCGCCAGAGAAAAGATTGAAGCTCAAATCAAGAATCTGCAGGTGATTAAGAAGTGAGAAAAAATGGTTGGGAAGATTACCAGATAAGCGATTATGGGAGAGATTAAGGCGGGAGAGAGCAGTGAGGTTTGTGAGGGATGGGGAGAGGAAGCCAGAGAGAGCCCTGGATGGTAGCAATAGATGTATGACTCTGAGATCCTCATCACACACAATGCCTTCCCAAGAACAGCAATCAACAGAAGAAGCAGACCAATTGAGAGGGGACGGAGAGGATATATTCCTGGAGAAGGAGAGGAGCGAGTCTCTATCCAGTTGGTTACACGAGGAGGCTTGAACAAGAACAAGGAATCCAGACAGAAGGAACAGTATTAAGACAAAGACCATTAACTTGGAAACCATGAAGATGGAAAAGGGTCGAGTTCCCTGTGTCATTAGAACGAATCCCCAGAAGGGAAAAAGGGAGTCTTTAGGATACTTCCTCAATGTTAGCATATGGGTTTGAGATGTTGGGGATTGCAAAGCGTATAGCATATAGCATATAGCAGCGACCATTGATTGACCATGTCGCAGGAAAGGGAAAGCCAAGGTAAGAAGCAAGAGAGTGGCGTGATGTTGACAACTAACATATAAAAAAGACAAGTATGCTAATGCCATTATAAATAATTCAGCGTTTACTTTTCTGTTGGGAGGGGCGGCCGGTAGTGGCTGAGTGGAATTTGTCTATGATATGATGATGATCATCGTCATGATTGACAAGTATGCCAAACATAACGTGTGAAAGTGGAACTGATAATCATAATCTATACTATACTTATGAGGAGAGGGGATATTCTGTTCTGTCTCAAGATGCATTTCCAAACCACTTCCATTCTCACCCTCTCCTTTTGTAATGGAACGGATCCACTAGGACTATTTTATAACATTATTAAAAGTTTTAATCTACAACAAATTATGCCAGTTTCAGATAATAATAATAAAAATGACAAAGTCCACTAGTTCATGTCCATATCACTTACAAAGTACAATGGTTTCGAGCACGAAACTTCCCCGAGAGCCCAAAAACTATAATATATTTTGTCTTTGTAATATTGGTTTTACTCTTCCAACTTTAACTTTTGATTCATTTAATTTCTGATTTTTACAAAAGCACTAGACTTTGTCTCTTATCGTATACAATTTTTGTCGTTGCGAAGGACAAAAACCATTATTTTTGTTAAAGTCCAACAATGGTCAAAGTTAAATTTCAAGGAGTAAAATTAAGTTTTACCAAAAATACAAATAGTGACAACATATATTGGCATATTTCCCTAAAAAAGAGTAAATAGTTGAATAATAAATAATATAATTAGACTTATACATCATAATGTGTACAAGTATACAAGGTTATATTCACATAAAAAAGTATACAAGGTCATATGTGCTTATAGGTATGCAAAATATCATACCACTAAAAAAATATTGTATATAGTTGACTTTAACAAAAATTATTTTTAAATTACAACACGTAATATCAAATAAGGAGAAATGCCCCATAGAAATTTAGGAAAATACAATTAAATTCTTTTCTTAAAGTTAATTACAAATAACAAAAAAGTTTCTTATTAGGTGAATTTTGTTTCTTAGGACAAAGACAACAAATGTCTTTCAATCCAATAAGATAGAGATTAATAATGATTGTGATGTGTGACTATTATTTAAGGAAATTTTAAATACGGAAGAAATTAATCACGTGTTTTCTTATTAAATAAATTGTTTTCTCCTCGTATATGAATATAGTGAAATCTTATATCATTACATCAAACTTATGAATTTTATTAGCTAAGATTAGTCATATGAATTAAACAATATCTCTTTTCAATATTGTTAATCAAATATTCAGAAAAATAATTATATATTTAAAATACTTATAGTTTTTCTTATATTTTTGCCAAACCCTAACTATTGGTCTAATTTATAAACAATTTTTGGTCATGTTGACCAAAACTAATTGAAGAACTATTTGGTAGTTGAAAATTAAAAAATTATCTTGTGTTTGATAAAATTGTATTTTTAAGTAACTAACAAAATATAAAATTACATAAATAAATATATCTATGTAATGTTTAAGGATAAAAAAAAATATAACAAATGTTACCTTAAATAAAAGATTAAAAAGAAAATTCTAATAAATATTCAAGAGGATAAAGAGAATAAATATAAAAAAAATTAAATGTTCCTTCAACTAGTATTTAAAAAATATTAAAAATTAATTTAAAATTCATTGACTAAACAGTTAAATATATTTTTTAATTAATTAAAAAACTAACAGAATCTAATGAATGTTTTTCATTTCACACCTTCAAACAGTCTTAGTTTTTATTTATCATATCTGTTAAATCGTGATTCAACGTCGATCACAGTTTTTTTTTAATAATCCTGTCGGTGTATATTTCCATTATTACAGGACCTTTTAGTATATCAATATAAATGTAGTGTACATATTAATTATTCAATTACAATAAGATATCCGAAGATATAGTCTAATTTTCCCATATCTATCAACTAAATTAATGCTAACCCATAACTGCAATTGTCTATACACACATATATTACAGAATTAGATTGCACTATAGAAAAGGTTTGGGTGAAATATCATTTTGATCCATTAATTTTTTTTATTTTTCCGTTTTGAAAGTCTCATTTTATCTTTTATATTTATAAATTGACTTAAAATAATCATTTTGTTCATTAAATAATTATGTGATGTTAATTTTGTTATTATTTTATTATGTTTTTTCGACGGTTTATTTTCTGACCGTTCAACACTTATTTTATAGTATTTTTTAATAATTTTTAAATTTAAAAATTGTTTAACACTTATTAAATGCTCTAAACCAAACAAATTCTTACATATTTGAATCATTAGAAAATGAATTGCTAAAAACTGTAATAAAATAATAATAAATTAACATCACATCACTGTTTAATCGATAAAATGGTCACTTTACGTCATTTCACAAATATACAAAATTAAAATAAAACTTTTAAAATAAAAATATCAGAATAAATAAAAAAATTTAAAAACATAATGAATCAAAATGATATATTAACCAAAAGATTTTAGCATTGTTTTGTAATAATTATTTTATAAATATTGTAAAAAAACTAAAACATAAAACAATTAAAAAAATATTATTTTAATATTTATTAGTGTGCAATTCAAAAAATACTTGAGGATATAGTGGGAAGTTGAATTAATGTAATAAATAACCAAATTAATTAAATGAGAAAGGGAATATACAATAAAGAAATATATCTATGTACCATAAAAAAAATATACAAATGGTTTAATTAGGTAATTATTTAATCACCAAAATAAAGTATGAGGTTTGAAAACTTTTTTTGACTTATTAGGTGCACATTTTATATGCTTAAAGGAAAGAATAAGTACGGTGGGGGATATCAGATGAGAAAGCAACTTGTTATTATAAATTGAGGTTGAGGGTACTTTTCGATGTCTACGCGCAATTCGAAACCACTTTTTACGATATGAATTAGAAAATAGGCCAAGACTAGTTTAGTTTGGACTATATATATGTAAACAATAATACTATTATTTTTGTTACAGTGTTCAATGTACGTGCATGTTAATTAACGAAATTCTATGATTGGTGAACCAATCAGAGAACTAGCACCAGTATTTAACTACACCAAAATACTATAGCACGCTAGCTTGTATAAAATATTGATGTCATATTTAATACATGTTTTTTTAGGGTAATACAGGTTGACTTCGGGATATTTAAGACTTTGGACAAAAATTAGGTTAAGTTTTTTTTAAAATCATATTATTAATACCGAGTATTTATTGTCTTTACCAATAATTAATTTTTATTAAAGAATTAGTAGATCACTTTTATAAGGATTCTCATCTTCTAATTATATATTTTTTTATTTATAAGACTTAAACAAGGAACATTAAGTAAAAAAATTAAATTCAATATCAGATTAAATTCTTTTAGTAGTTTATAGTTAATATAGAATATAATTTTAAAAGGTGGCTGAAAATTCATTTTTTTACTGTATCATAATACAAAATATTTACTCATTTTATTAATAACATATATTGTTACCGAAAACTTGGATGACAACTTTTAATATATGTATTTTTTTAATTTTTTTTTTATTCACCGAACTTGAACCTAAAAATTTTCTTTAAGAGATATGTAGCTACCAAAAATAAGTAATTTTTTTTTTACCAAATTAAGTGATTTTGTAAAATTATAAACCAAATTAGGTGATTTAAAAAAAATATTGATTAAAGATGAATAATTTTGACTTTTAATTGTAATTATATATATTAGTTGTAGTCATAATTAATTTCTCAATTTTAATTTATTAAATAAAATTTCAATTCTGAAAATGTTTGGTATGAATATCTTATTACATGTTTAAAGAAAAAAATTATTAATTAATCATGTTATAATATGTTGATCATTTGTGAATTAATTTAATAATTTGATTAATCATTAACGTAATTTGAATAAAAAATGTTAAAATAAAAGGAATCATCATCAATATTTATTTTAATAAAACACAAAAAAAAATCCTTTAAATTGATCTTCCAAATCAAAAAATAATCCAAAGTCAAAATGTAGATTTAGGAATAAAAACGAAAACATATAAATATATATTAAAAGGAGTAAAATAACATAACAAGTATAAAAAAAATTACTAGAAAGTCAAGGAAAATAAAATTTGCTAATTTATGAAACGATGTGTAAGCCAAAAAGGTTTCTCCTCCACTTGTTGATCCGCATTCCATGTTGTCGTCTCGCATGTCTTTGTCCAAAGAGTGCAAGTGACTTGACGATAAACAAGCATTTTCATCAAGTGAAGTGATGATTGGGAGTGGGTATGGCACTCAGACTCTGAGGAAAATGGGTTTTGATTCCACTCTTTTGGTTTTGCCTGATTCCGTTTTGCTTCTCACAACAGAAAAAATGGAGAGTTGAAGAAGATCTTTCAAATTGCTGACTTGCACTTTGCCCACTGCTTGGATGTGCTGCCTTCTCAGTATGCTTCTTGCTCTGACCTCAACACCACCGCCTTCATCCAAAGGATCATCCTTTCTGAGAAACCTAACCTTATTGTCTTCACTGGTATTCCTATCCTCTTTTTACTTTTCATTTCTTTCTATTTTAGTGCACAAACACGCTTATTTTGGACATTATCTTTCTATTTTATTGCACAAAGATGTTTATTTTGGAAACCCAATCTATCTTTATACACTTTTTGGTATTGGGGCGATTGTCAGTTCACAGTTAATACCAAAATTAACTTCATTTATTACTTTGATCAATGGAATGCTTTCTGAAGACAAAGTAAAACTTTCCATTATAATAACAACTTCTACTTATCAAAGATCATGACTTTATTCTAATTACTTGTGTTAAGGATGAACTCTAAGTCTCCAAGACATTAGCTTGGAGTTTGAATTTTTTCTTTATCAAGCAAGTTGCAAATTTCCTTAACTGTTGATACCATGTTGTGTATTCATTTTGGTGTGATACGGGATAATATATTTGGATATGATGCTTCGGATCCAGCTAAATCAATGGGTGCGGCATTTGCACCTGCAATTGCATCATACATTCCTTGGGTAGCTGTTTTGGGCAACCATGACCAGGAAGGATCCCTCTCTAGGGAAGGGGTGATGAAATATATTGCTGGAATGAAAAACACTTTATCTGTAGTCAATCCTCCGGAAGTACACATAATTGATGGTTTTGGGAACTATAACTTAGAGGTTGGAGGAGTTGAAGGCACTGATTTTGAAAATAAATCAGTGCTCAATCTGTACTTTCTTGACAGTGGAGATTACTCCAAGGTTCCTTTCATTCCTGGCTATGGCTGGATCAAACCCTCTCAGCAACTTTGGTTCCAACGAACGTCTCAAAGCTTAGGGTACTCTTTTACCTGTTTCATTGACTAGCTATATTTTGGCTACTGTACATTGCATCCTAAGATCCACTAAACCATTCATCCTGTTTCTCTCTCTTTTTTTTATTTTGTTTAATAGCTGATTTTCAGTTATTTCCCTTGATAATCTTTGGATTACCTACTTACTCTTTTGTTCTGCAGAAAGCATACATGAATGGACCAGTGCCTCAGAAAGAACCTGCTCCTGGACTTGCATACTTTCACATCCCGTTACCCAAATATGCTAGTTTTGACTCATCAAACTTCACAGGTGTGAAACAAGAAGGCATAAGTTCTAATTCTGTGAATTCTGGCTTCTTCACAACATTGATTGAAGCAGGAGATGTGAAGGCAGTTTTCACTGGCCATGATCATGTCAATGACTTCTGTGGCAAGCTAACAGGTATACATCTTTGTTATGCTGGGGGATTTGGATATCATGCTTATGGAAAAGCTGGATGATCAAGGAGAGCAAGAGTGGTGGTAGTTAGCCTGGAGAAAACAGAGAATGGCCGTTGGGAAGATGTCAAATCAATTAAAACATGGAAGCGCCTTGATGATCAAAATCTAACTGGTATTGATGGTCAGGTCTTATGGAGCAAGAGCTTTGGCAGTAAGATATCTCTGGATTCTGGAATACTTGGAGAACTCTTTTTCTTGATTTTAAACTTGTGCTACAGACTGATAGATGAAATCTATATTACATATCTGAGTTGATAAAAAGATACCAGGAAACAAATAACTTTTGCTTCTTATTTAACTATCAAATTAGCTTTCTAATTACTATTACTTGATTGCCCTAGATGATGTCTAGCATAAACTACTTCAAAGTTCAGTTACTCATAGGGGTAGAATCTGTTGGCTATTAGAACACATGTCAATTAGTTACTGTCACATGGAAATATAAACAATAACTTGCATAGAAATGAGAAGGGAGGGTGATAGGATAAAAATACCAAATAGAAGAGGAAAGAAATAAAAGGAAATAGAGTGAAAAATATGTGTTGGTTGGATGGATAGAAATTAAAAGGAAAGAAGTGGACAAATTTCTCTCCATTTGTTTGGATATTTGGAAAAGAGAATGGAAAGAAATTAATAAGTTGTATGGAAAAAAATTATACTAATTAAAAAAACTTAATTTGGTTATTCCACTACTTTATAACAAAATTATTTTTTTCCAATTTTTTTATATTATAAAAAAAAATTCAAATTTATAAGAAATTAAAAAAAAAAAGAGGGATGATTTCTCTCCCATTTTATGTCAATTTGGGGGAAAATATTTTGGCAGGTCCAACGGAACTAACTTCTTCATTCTTCCCTCAAATAAACAATGGAAATTTAATATTTCTATCTTCATCCTTTCCATTTCCTTCCACTCGGTGTCTATAGAAACAAACAGAGGGTAAAGAGTTCGAACAACTTTAAGCAAGTGAAAAACGGTTGATATTTTCTTTTGTTTGAGGTAGTATACTAACTATGGTTTGTGTGTAACTTCATGCTTTCCGTTGCAGGTTCATCTCCTTTGATTTATTGTTTGTTCTGGTTTTGATGTAACAGGCAACCGCAGGAAAAAACAAGATGGTGGCTCTGGAGAATTTGCATGATGCAGAAAAACGTTAGTACCATGAAAGGTTATTTTTGAATGACTAATTAAATTATGTTTTATCCACATATATTTATCAAATGAACCTGTTTACTACACGTCCTATAATCAAGATTCAGAATGCAGCAATACAAAGTAGCTGGGGCAAAAGCAATATATAAAAGGGACAGAAGTTCATTAATGTCTGTTCACTCATGTAAAACCATGATGACCATGTCTTCAATTTGTTCTTACGTGCGGCCTCAACATGAAAGGTTTCTTTTAGAAGATTGTAGATGTAATGCACCATGAATTGAGAGTAGATTTCTACTTTTTTTGTATGAATATTTGTGCTTACCTAATAGTCAGGGACGGACCCACGCCTACATGAGGGGGCCTCGTCCCCTGATTTCTTCAAATTAGTTTTTTTTTTTATATTATGTCATTTTTTAAAAATAATATTAAATATTTTTTTTTGTTTTGGAAATTTAAATATGTAAATAATATTATTTAATTATTACTTATTATTTTATATTTTAATAAAATATTTTATTCTTTTGTAATATTTATCGTAGAGAATAGAGATAATTGAATTTTTGTTTTTTCTAGATAAAACATTTTAGTATTGTTTATTTTTCTTTTAAAAAGTTTTCTTTTTATAATATGCTATTATTATTATTATTACTTTTAAAGTTATAAATAGTTGTAGTTTATAATCCAATAATTTTATTAATATTTATCAATGAGTCAAACTTTACAAACACTATATATAAGGTTGACAACTTAAATTTTGTAACACATCAAGAAATATTTTATCTTTTTATCAAAATTTTGTACCATTATGAGGTTTCAATGTGTTTTCCATTCTAATGGACAAATACACACCTACGTGCTATGTAAATCCTAGGAAAGCAAATTAGATATCAAGTTGCACTAAAAATTTGTCATAATTTACTTTTAAAGTTGTAGTCTTTGTTACAAGAAGTATTTTTCTTCTTCAATTTTTCAACTTTTTGAAAGTAAAATATTCTTCAATGGTTGTGGGTTATTATTGTCCTAAAAGATAATTTAGTGTCAAATTGAGTAGATTTTTGGAATATGATTAATAAATTTTTTCATAAGAAAAATATAAATAACATAATATAAAAAAATTATAAATTTAATTCATTAAATTTTTTGGTGAAATATAAAATTGTTCATTGTCATTTGTAATTTAGGAACTTGAAAAATATGTTTAATATCTTCTATGTAAATATATTCTTTGTTATATGTTTTTAAATCATTTAAAAAATATATATAAATATTTTGTATGAATTTTAATGCTTATATATTTTATTGATTTTGGCCCATAATTGAATCTCGAGTTCGCCCCTGTTGATAGTGTGATAAAACGTTTGCTTTATGCAATTTAGCGTTTATTGCCAAGCTTGACACTGGTTGAATCAGAAGAGAAACATACTTTCCTTTTTGCACCAATGTTTGACGATGTTATAGTTGTTCAAAATGAACAGAGATAAAGGGACAGTAAATTGGTTTAAAGAAAAAAATGTTATTTAATTGTTTTTCTTGTTAATGATTTGTTAAGAGAACTAATAAAAACAATTAAATAGTGAATGTTATATTATACTGATAAAAAAAATAGTGAATGTTATATTATTATTGCTTGTATCATAAGGAATTATTTTCCTTATTAAAAATAAGTATAAATGTAAAGTAAAATCATATACTGTGTAAGAATAAAAAGATTGAATATGATATAAGTGAAGATAAGATCCACAAGTTATAACATTAAAATTTTAGATTAAAATATGATGTCAAGTTCATTTGTTTATTGGTATAAGTCTGTCGCGTTTATTTCTTTATTCTTATTTTAAAAAAATCAATGCAGTATTCAAATATAAAATCAATAATTTTTTGTATAAAAATAAATATATTATAATAATCAAAACATTTTATAATTTATTTTAAAAAATATTATTAAGAATCTTACTCTTAAACAAATAATTTTATTGTGAACAAAAGATTATTTTTAATTACAATTAAAAAATTTCTGAAATATCTCACTTAAGATTATGTTTGATTTAGAAGATAAAAATAAAATATAAAAGGTATAAGTCTAAAAAAATATAATTTTTTTTCTAATATTATTTCATCTTTAAAATCAAAGTCATGTGAATTAAATGATTTTATTTATTTAAATGTAATTTTGATCTTAAATTGATAATTTGTATCCAGCTAAGATGAATAGTCCCACAAAATGTTTCTGATTGGTGCGCAGGGAAAATAGCAAATAAGAATATCCATTTCCAGGTAAACCTATCCAATTAGATTCCCACAAGCCACATGGCAACTCAACATCACACTCCTATCCTTTAAGATAAGACCCTGCTTTGCATTAATCATCATACATCAAACATATACACAAAAGAGCACTGACCAAACCATTTTATTTTATTTTTGAATCAAGGGTGAGGGCCTTCCATGGCTTCCGCTTGTGCTTCCTCTGCAATTACAGCTGTTGCCATCTCTACGCCGAGGCAAGTTAATTAGTTTGTCCACTTTCCCATTTGATTTATTTGCAAATATCTCTATTTTATTTATTACATGCATGTGTACAGTTCCGGGCAGAAGAATGGATCAGGAGGTTGTTTTCTTAGTGGAAGGAAATTGAGGGTGAAAAAGGAGAGAGCAGCAATTGGAGGACGATCGATGGGCACTACAGTGTGCGCAGTTGCTGAGCCTGACAGACCTCTATGGTTCCCAGGCAGCACCCCTCCTCCATGGCTTGATGGCACTCTACCTGGAGACTTCGGCTTTGACCCTCTTGGTCTTGGTAAGTCTAGTATGTCTGAGAATGAATTGAAGTTACGTTGATGGAGAAATTAAAGTGGAATTTGATTGATTGATTGATAGGATCTGACCCGGAGAGTCTGAGATGGAATGTTCAGGCAGAGCTAGTGCACTGCAGATGGGCAATGTTGGGTGCTGCTGGCATTTTCATTCCAGAATTCCTAACAAAGATTGGTGTCTTGAACACTCCTTCATGGTACTCAGCTGGAGAGCTGGAATACTTCACGGACACTACTACCCTCTTCATAGTTGAGCTCTTTTTCATTGGCTGGGCCGAGGGTAGAAGATGGGCTGACATAATCAAGCCAGGCTGTGTCAACACTGACCCCATCTTTCCCAACAACAAGCTCACCGGAACCGATGTGGGTTACCCTGGTGGCCTTTGGTTTGACCCCCTTGGTTGGGGAACCGGTTCTCCTCAGAAGATCAAGGACTTGAGAACTAAGGAGATCAAGAATGGCAGACTGGCCATGCTTGCTGTCATGGGTGCATGGTTCCAGCACATCTACACTGCCACCGGTCCTATTGACAACCTCTTTGCCCACCTTGCAGATCCTGGCCATGCTACCATTTTTGCTGTAAGTTTATTCATCACTACAACATCCTATACTAACCATTCTGCGTTTTTATTTTCTTACTCACTTTTTCTTTATTACAGGCTTTCACCCCTAAGTGAAAAGGCTAAGATCAACAATCAGATTACCAGCTGTTTGGGATGAGAGGAGTGTTTATATATGTCTGTAGAAATTAAGCTTGTAATATGGCTACTTCTATGTCATATATGCACATAATATCATAATCCAACGTGCCGACACCTATTTAAGTTTTAGATGCCATGAATGTAAGTTCAGGTAATAATCCCATTTGTGCATAAGATCATAACCCACCTTGAGTATATTAATTTCATCATTCACGGCAAAATTAATCTGAGAAAAAAAAAAAGAAGGACATTTTCTTTATTATTTAAACCTTTCTTTTTAGTTCATTAAAGGCTATTAATTAGAATTTAACCCTCTAACGTTCACGACCGACCTACTAAATATTCAATTGCTAATATTGTAGTTGGTAAATGTCACGAGTCACGATGATGGAAATCGCATCGGAATTAGCAATAATAAAAAAAGTTTAAGCAGTTGCCACTGTTTTTTCAATTTCTCAAAAAGTAAAACATTCCTTATTTCAAAAACTACATACTACAGTACAGTACAAACATTACTGTTTGGAATAGTCTCTTTTGTCATTAGGCTAAATGAAATGATAATTTTATACTTTTTAAAAAATTCATCAAACTCGTTCAACTTTTCTGATAAATAAGTTTAAATTCTGTCACAACTCATTCTTAGACTGTGGTCGGTGCATAGATTAAAATCCCCTTGGTCTGAAAATAACTAAATGGGTTACGAAAGATTCAGCATAGTCTCCCTTAAAATTAGAATAATCCATAAATCGTTTCACATGTAAAGATCAAGTTGGCTCGTGAATTTCAAGTTTACAAGGCTATGTTCAAAACAATTTGGGCTGTCAATCCAGCAAAAATGGTGTCATTCACATGGAAAGCATTTCTAGACCGAATTCCAACTAAAATGAACCTTTTTCTTATAACTTAGAGAATGAATTTGTAGATCATATGTTGTTCTCTTGTAATTTTGCATATGAAATTTGATTGAGTTGTTACTCCTGACTGGGTTTCTCAATGGTCCTACCAAAAAATCATTTCATGTTACATTCTGGTATCGAAAGGGGAAGAAGAAAAAAAAAAGGTTTAGAACATTTATTTGGTTCGGGGATCAGGGCAATTTGGCTAAGTAGGAATTAAATATGTTCTTCTTTTTTTATGAACGAGTCACAAATTCAATTAGGTACGTGTTTTATGATAGGTAATGGAATGCTATTGCTACCCTTTCTGATTAGTGTTAAATATGGGACAAGAAACTACGCTAGTTTTATTCTCTGAAAAAGGAAAAAATACAAAGTTGGATGCACAAGGCCTCCGGCCGGTTGACTGAGAAAGACAACGTACAGGAATATAAGTTTGCTTAGAGTCCTGGTTTTATGTTGTATAATCGTGTTCGTGTCATTTGAAATCTAATATAACTATATGTTCAACCCTTATGATCGAGGAGAATCTTTGAAGTCAAATAATATCATTTTTGAGTGTTTGTGTGGCTGACTTGTTGGAGTATAAGTGTAAAGTGAAATGTTATATCTTATATCGAGTACAACAAGTTAAAAGTTGAACACGATATGACTGAGAAGAAAACCCATAAATATAGACCTTAAGGTTTTAGGTTAAAGTGTGGTATGATGTTTTCTACTTTAGTTCCAAGTATAAAGACTAAAAAAAATTTAAGTTTAAGAAACTCTCTCATTACCTCACTTGTAAAGTCCCACGTTAGATAAACTATTATCTCCTATTCACTCACTTTGCTAAATAAAAAGAAGGCTATCAAACACCATAACCATCCAAAAAGATAGATCTAATAAACAAATGGGCTTAATGAAAAACTTTGGGCCTGTACTTAGTATAAAATTTCTCATAAAGCTTATTTGGTTTTTTTATTTTGTCAAATTTCTCATTTTGATTTATAAATTTTTTATAGAAAACTTGTGATTTTGGTTCAATTCCTAATTCTGTCTGAATTTTTTTATAAATTTATTTAATTAAAGTATATGAATATATTAAATATTTTATTAAAATTATCATTTTTTTTAAAATAAAGACTAGAGAGACTAGATGTCTATTTTTTTTTTATGGATGAACTAAAATGGATTGAGAAAAGAATATCAAAATTTTATTTAAGTGATTATTTTTCTCTTTTTTATTAGACTTATTATTATCTGTGTTAATTATTTTATATTTTATTATTATATTATTACCACATTCTAATAATAACAACAAAATGACTTAATTTAAGTGCGACGTATTATTAATTATTATTACCCCATGAGACACAGGGAGAGGGCCCAACTAGTGACAATATTATATGCTGGATCTGGAGGTTCAGAAATAACATGTTATTCGATGAAAGAAAAAATAAAATTAATATTATCAATTTTTAAGATGGCATAACTTAGATGTCATGCTCCTAGAGGTTTCTATGTGTTTATAAGTTCATCATTTACCCAGAAAAACAAAAATCTCTTATTGGGATATGCATGTTGAACACATCTTCATAACTAAGGAACTTCTCTTCTTTTTTCTTTTTTTACCGTAAAATGCTTATCAAAAGGTTGATACAAGCATGATGTCAAAGGAATGTGAAAACTTCTCTCTTAACTATCTAAAAGTATCATCTTTCTATATTAATGACCACATGACCATTAATTATTTTTCTTTAAATTTTTTACGTTTCAAATATAATATAATATTCTTTATTTTATATTTATTATTTCTCACAAAAGAATTTTCAAAGATTTCACTTGTGATATTTAATATTATTTTTCATAAGTATTAAGCAATAAATATTATTAAACATCATATTTGTAGGAGTAAAATTACTTATATAAATAGTGTAGTTGTCATTCAAGTTGAAGCGCCCCAAAAACAGGACAATTTATAACTCACGTGGACACTGGAAATATGAGACCACCACGTTCCACGTACGTCCCAAAGTTACGACATAGATGGGTACCACTAGAGAAGCTTCGTACAGATTAGATTCTGTTGTTCCTTTCAAATTCGGTGCAATAAAACCAAAACAGACAAAAGAAGAGGAAAATACAACAAGACATGTGGACGGTGTTGGAGATAGATAGCCAAATGATCTTCATGTAACTTGAAACTAGTTTGGGTTTGGAATCAAATATACAAAAGGGTTACGACTCTCTCTCTGTCAGTGATCACTTACTATTACGGGGCCACCACCACCTTCACAACATATATCATGCATGGACATGGTCCTCAACCGCATTTATTGTGCATGCACCTCTTCCGTTATCTTATCATTCATTTTTAATATACATAGAAAACCAGCGAAACCTACAGAGAAGATCTGCCATTTTTGGGGATTACTTCTGCCTTGACTCTCCCATTCTTCAACCTGAGATGGTCCATCCTACATGCTTTTGTTTCCTATAAATATGTATTATAAATTTAAAGTAAGTTCTTCTAAAAAAGCCGAGTCTCTAAAGTCTTTTTCTGTCTAGAATATCGCATGCAGATCAATCTTATCCTCTTAATTTGTTTAATTTGATAATGACCAAATAAATATCATTAGCGATATCCGCACCGTAATAGGTCTTCTTATTTAATGTATAAATACATTAAATGATGAATCCATGCTTTTTTTCTGAGAAAAGAAACTAATATAATTCATAATACAGCTGCAACGCTCAACGCTAAAATTTTACTTTTTCTAAACTTGTAATATATCCCCTAAAACCCTCAGCCCTGATGAGTTCATATTATTGGTCTCATTAATAATATTAGGTCTTTAATATCGTAAAAGAGGGAGATTTCAACCTTTATCTGCGTGGCGTTTTTTTCTGAAAAGGTTATCCCATTTTAAGATTACAAGAGCATGTCAAATCTAAAACTTCTGTTTTGACGCAGTTTGATTTTATAGGATGAGTCAGTATAATTTTGTTAATTTGGATGTTAAGAATAGAAGTCTAAAGCTTCTATCAAATTTTTCATCATCTTAGTCAGCAATCGCTTTAGCTAATAAAGTTCATTTAAGAAATGCAATAATTTAAGGGGGGAAATGAAATGTTCCTTTCCAATGTGAAACTTTCACGAACATAAAAAAAAGAAAAGAGTTTTAGCAGGTGCTGACCATTAATATTAGCACGAACAGCTCGATCATATGGGCAAATCCTCCAATAGTACTTTCTCATTCAATTTGTTTTCATATAATAATAATTAAAGTAGTGTTATGGTGACAAAACTAAATATATAAAGGTTTATGTATTATATATGGTGAAATGGATGTGGTCCATATACATGTATATATATTGCGGTTTACTAAAATTATATATACAATGATTTGGATTGATCACTGATGGACACTGCATGCGTCCAATGATCCAATTTCCGGTTAATTAATGGAAGGCTCACATGAGAAGTAAAGGCGGAAGAACTGCCTTTACGGTACAATCAGCTGCTTTATGTTCATCGTAAATAAAAATAATAATGCAACCCCCGTCCTCCTCTTAATTAGCCCTAACGCCTACTTTTTATAGGGTGGGGGACCCTTCATCCAAAGCAATTCTAGATCTAGGACTACTAGCTGATCTTACCCATATATCCATTAGGCTAATTATATAATTAAACAAAGTTTTTACATTATTATATTTTTTTGGATAGTTATATAGTGTTATATTATTATTAATTTTTTTATAATTTTGTTACAAATAGTATTTGGTCTTTCGGCATTTTAATTGATTCGGTTAATAATTCTTCTTAAATAGGTACGAGAATTATTATATATATATGCATATATATATTCCTTAAGAAAGTTTTTATGTAAGAAAAAAAAAAGTTATAGATATTTAAGAGGGGAGGAAAAATGGCATGTGAGGACAACGAATCTCTCATCCAATTAGAGGCCTTCTAATCTTAAAAATTAAGAAAAGTATCAAATGAATTATGGGTTTCCAGTCGGTAAGAGAACGTTTTAGAAAGGAAGAATGTCACCTAGATACCTACTCTAGCTCATTAAAATATGTTATATATGTAATCCCTCAGATATAATTATGTGAATAACTACAAAAGAATTAACTTTATCTCTTCATTCATATCCAACACTTTTTTCCCAAAGAAAAACAATAATTAGAACTGCGGCACACAAATGTTTGATTATTTTTTTTTAAAACAAAAGGAAAATCAGACAACAAAATTATATGTTTAGTATTCTGGAGCGCCATGGGTCTGGTTCTTCCCATAAATGCTTACCTAAGTATTGATCACTCACAATTTTATTGTAAATACCGCAAGACTATATATATAAGGCAAGGATGAAAACTATTTGCATATGGGGGTAAGGATTCACCATATATTATAAGATATCAAGACACACCCCCCGGGGGGTCTTCGAGCAGATAACGATGTATATAATGGGAGGTGACAAGTAGCTCTAAGAAGATGAAAGAATTAATAGTGAATAGATATTCGGTGAAATTGATAGCTAGTTCAACTTTCATTTCTTGCCAAGTGTTTCATAGAGATTAGAGAACATGAAAATATTAAACTTGAGTCTGGAGAATTGAAAATTGATTTCTATCCGCCACATGAAAAAAGATAGGGCGAAATACTACCATATATAGCCGATCTTTTCACTCAAAGTATTAATTTATAATTAAAACAAAAGGGTATAAACAAGGAACTTTTGTTTTTATTTTACATATATTCACGATAATATGTCATATCCGAAAATTCATGATGATATATTAACTTTTGTACCCCATTTTACCAATAAATTATGGTTAAAAAATATAAACAAATATTTGAATTTAATTGAATGGTTAACAAAGGATAAAAAGGATCCTAGGAAAAGAAAAAGAAAAGGATTAAAAGGATGAATTAGAATAAAGTTTAAATTACTTATTTGATCTCTAATTTTGATGATTCTTATCTTTTTAGTCTTTATAATTTAAAAGTAATTTTTTAATCTTTATAATTTACCTTCTAAAAGATTAAAAAAAATATTTTTAAATTACAAAACTAGAATTAAAATATAAATTATAAAAATTAAAAAAATTATTTTTGAATTAAAATAAAAAAAAATAAAAAATATGAAACTATAAGTAACAAATGAGTATCCTTCATATCCTCCGGTAACCATTCAGTTAACATAGGTTACTTAGAGGCGTGAACATTGAACCTAAGTAACCTATTCAGTCAAAAGTCAAAAACAAACTGTAGAAATAGACAGAAATAATATTGCTTCAAGAAATAGACAGAAATAATATAAAAGGTATCGGAAAACTTCAATACCGAAGATTTTCAGCATAAATTGCACAAAGTATCCGTTTTCGTTACTTTTTTATTTGTTTCTCGGGCATGTTTTCTGGCAATTTCGCTGTTTGTCCAGCCATTCGTTTTTTTTTTTTTTGTTTTATGGAATTTGAGAAAATATATAAACGTAATAAAATAGTCTCTGCTGCTGTTTTGGTTTGAAATGGTTTTTCATTGATAAGACAAATTAAATTGAAGGGGGTTAAATTAATGGATTTAATTTTAATACTAATTATGAAATTAAAATATGAAATAAGGTAGTATTCCTGCATAATTAACTATTACTGTAACTATTACGGTTGCGAGAGAGACAATTACTGTTATATGTATATATATCTTTGCAAAACCAATGAACTCATTAATTTCCATATATTCTTTTTTTAGAAGAATTTCCATATATTCTAAAAAAGAGAAAAATAGAAAAAAGAAAACAATTTGACCTATCCTCTCTCTCTCTCTCTCTCAATATATATATATAATTCCTGTAAATTAAAAAAATATATCTTTAGTCTCTCATAAATATATTATTTATTTTTTTATTCCTCCTTTATAGAATGTGTTTGGTTCTTTTTCACAAAAAAAAAACAAAAATAGTGATTAGATGAAGAAATTTATTTTTTAGTGATTGAAGTAAATATTGTCTTATTAAAAACATATTTAAATTGTGATCCATCAATTCAATATTAAACATTAGGCATCAGTCTCTATAATATAGATAATCAAAAGTCAGTTTTCAAAAAAGTTAATAATAGCGACGAAAATATTTAATGAAGTTAACTAAAATAAATATACTCTTGCTATATAAATATATATGTTCAAATGGAATATTTCACAAAATTAATGAAGTTTTATTTACTTGTTTTTTTTCCAATAATAACAATGAAGTTTCAATCTAAAACTCCATGTTATAATTTTGTTTTCTTCCTTCAAATACATTCAAATGCAAATATTAACCAAACAAATTATATTACTAATAAAATTTACGTTGTCATAATTATCATACTGACATATATGGGGGGTAGGGGTTACTAGTCTAGTATTAGTAGTTTTTGAAAGGCACCAGTACTACCATTATACAGCCTAACTAATTAATTAGTTATATATGTTCCAAGGATTAGGATCCTTGCAGTTTCAAAATGAACTGCATGATGTGCAATTCTAAATCTCACCATTAAAATTTATTTAATTAAATTTTAAAAGATAAAATTACTATTTAATATATATATATATATATATATATATATATATATATATATATATTGGATTAGCTAGTGAAACGTTTTCATGGATAAGATCTTTTATTAAACCAACTATTTTTGGATCACTGCTTTTAATAAATTAACTATATTAGGACATCTGAAGTTCACATGGAAGCACAACCAACACATAATATATACATGACATTTCGAGCATGACAAGTATTCATAAAAATTGATTACAAGCAATCAGCTATGTATCTCTAAATCAACATATTCAGATAATGAATTCAAACTCCTGGGAGTAACATCATGGTTTTGTTTCTTTCTTTTTATTTACACTCAAACGAAGTTCTTAGTACTATTTCTCAAAATCATATTTACTATTCTTCGATATTATGCATGTTATAGAGGAGTTTTTGTATAATTTTAATTTATATATGATTCGTATGCAATAGGTAATTGAGTTAATACCTATAACTGGTTAAGGGAAAATAAATGCATTATGGTGAGGCTTGCACATATACTTTTCTAACCTGTCACAAAGAAAAGGTTCTGGAATGCTTCATTGAAAAATAATACATGCTAATTACATCAAAATTACTTATTTAACAGATATAATTATATGCATTTTCTGAAGATATATTATAGAGTAGTGATATATATATATATATATATATATATGCGAGGCAATATATCCATTTTGCTCCTGGATTTTAGACTAAACATATATTTGAGTGCAAAATTATATATTGATGATTAATGCAAGCAACATATATTCATAACTTAAATGCTAGTGACGGAAACCTCTCCCTGAAGAATAAGCGCATGTATAGATATTGAAAAATCATACCTGCTTGGCTAAATATTCCTAAATCGCACTGATGAAATGACGAGGAACAGATCTTTAATTTATCATCGGTTAAGAAGGTGTGGTTGGGTGTTGCTTTTATTTTTCCGCTAGCTTCTGCATAAATGACCCACAGCTATCAAACATTAATAGGAAAGTAGATGAATGAAATTAACATAAGGGTACCACAGTATACATCACAAGCATTGCTTCCATTCATGCACGGAATTTCAGTACGAAAGAATGGCAACCTTTATCATTGTTAACCAGCAATTTTAATATATAAAATTAATTCTATATGCATGCAAAATCCCACTATTTTATAATCAATATTAATGCAAAGTGGAAGCATAATACTTGGGATTAATCCCACTAATCAAATTTATCTCTTTAATATGTCAATGAGTCTAATTATATATATGCTCTAAATCATGTTTGACGAAATTTTTTATAGTTTATAATTGTGCCATGCCAATCCTGAAAATACTGTTATCATATTCATTCATGTTTTCACAAGTTTATAGTTAACTATCTCTTAAAGTTAACAATCAACTTAGTTATATTTCCAAAACCAGTTTTGCTAATCATTATCCTAATAATAATGGTTAATAAATTAAAGTTAAAGTTTTTTAATTGGAAATTAATATGAAGGTAACTATTAGATTTAGGTCTACCAACAATGTCAAACATAATTGGTATAGGATTGGTTAGTTTTATGACTTTAGACTAAGAAATATCTTATTTTTAGAAGGAATTTTTTTTAACTCTTTTAACTATCATTTTAAAGTCAATAGTTAACAAAACCATTTGAAAATAGGCTACATAACTGCCTAGGTGAAACTAAAACTTTCCCCTAGAGAGTCTTCAATGGTTTTATATATAACAGACAACCATGTTACTAGACATTAGCGTGTAAGTTTTCATGCATGTAAGGATACGGAATCATATAAATATTGTGGTACTAAAATCATTTCAAAATATATAGAACATACTCAAATAAGCAATCTTCATAGTGACTCTTTATGACTTAAATTTGATTCAGTTTGTGTCATTCTTCTTGAATGTCATTTTGTTTTCCTTAATATGATTATTTAAGATCATACATGACCTAACTAGGATAATCGGCGAGTGTGTAAAACAAGCAAAGGGGGAGGGAATTAGATAACTTCATATATGATGATATTTTTTTATGTTTATTGTCTGTTGGAGTTAAAACACATTAAATTCGATTATTCTAAAAAAAGTATAATTTTTAGTCTCTTTCGTACTTTATTTTCCAGCAGTTTCGATGAGTTCATCATGGATATTGACACTACCAAAGGATCTGAGATACTCTTACAATTTGGACAGAAAAGCACCACGTTCAAGTGTGTGTAGCAAAAGAAAAGTCCTACTCCTTACAGTCTCCTATATTGCTTTTGCTTTCAATTATCACACTGTGAGAACCTAACATTCCGTTTAATCTCTCCTTTTTATGCTATGAACAGTCCATTTATAATAAATGCGAGATTAATATTCAAACCTAGATAGAGACTTTAACTAATTTCCAAAAATCTCTTACACTAAATTTAAAAAAGAAAAACATGAATGAATGAAGCATATACACATATATACACACCTATACGATGAAATGCATATGCACGTGCATCCTATGAATCTCAAAGCATAATGCATCATATGGCCATTAAAACTAGCCAGACTCAACAGTGTCTAACCAGATTTCTGAGTCAAAATAAAATTTCAAATAATACACCATATATCTCAAGAAATAACGTTCCACACGAAAAATAAAACTAGAATGTTTTATTATTATTATTATCACATTTTCACTATAAATTAAAACACATAAATGAAAACCTGATATATGATCAACTCTCCAAATTAAGTTCCTTGTTTCCACACTTGTCCGAAAGTGTCAACAGACATTCTATGGTGTAGGTAATTAAATTACAAAATTGTATTTAAGTAACCAGTGACTTATCTACTTAGACGACATTTATGTGCTGAAGACTAGTCAATTAAACATTTAAATTAAAAAAGAATCAAAATCCAGAGAGTAATATAACCGAAGTCTCTTGAACAAATATATTGTATCTCTACAATTATGATAGGCATCAGAGATCAGAAACAAGTCATTGAATCCCGCTGCAAGTAATAATTAATGCGAAAAATTAGTTTGGAAAGACTTGAGATACTTACTCTTTTAACCCTTGGGAGAAGGCTAGGGGAAGAAAATCCCCACATAAGCACATCTATTTATCCAAAACCACGTTCGTGAGCAGTGCTGATGCGGACGAGAAAGTTCAAAGGGCCGGAAAGGATCATTAAATATAATATCAATACCGTAGTAAATAATAATAACAAAAAAGTAATGGGGAAATAATATATATTAATGGATGGAGCTTCAAGAAGAATAGAAAATATTCACCATTTAATTTACAGCTGTACAACTTTCTGCTCCTTATCTGCAAAGCGAAAATGCGAACTAAGAGCAGCAGTGTTGCGAACGGCATCAACCCAACAAGGCTAACAGAAACATTAGAGGATAGAAGAAAGCAACAAGCTTTTCTGTGTATCATTAAATGCAGTGAACGGAAAGAGAGAGAGTACAGTTAACAGTATGTATATACCAATGCAATATAAAAAGGGGACAGGAACCATATATATATATATATATAATATTTATGATAAATTATAAATATAATATATATGTATTGTATTATACACAATTGAAAGGTCTAAGGGAGATAGCATTCTGTCTCTTGGTCATGAAACGATTTTTCATTTCCTTCAACACTCGAATCCCCAGCTAATTAATTAACGCTTCGTGCAGTTCAAAAGGTACCAAGAAGTTCAAATGCTAATTACTTATACGTACTAATTACTGATAAAAAGAAGAAGGAGGAGGAGAAGAAGAAAAACAAAGTTTGGGAGCTGATTCCCTTGTAGCCAGACGGCCAGTTGTTGAGAGAAAGAGTAAGTAAAAATGCTGCAAAGGAGAGGGTAGCTAGCCCAACTAACTTTGAAACTAAATCTTCAATTCTCCATTCATTATTGGTGGCGTTGAATATTTTATTTGATGGATCAGTGGCGATGATACTGCAAAGAGGGATCCAAATCAAACAGCAGCGAAGTCCCAGTACTGGCCCCTTTGTGATCCCCAAACCTTGCTGCTGCTGCTGCTGACGACGAAAGTGGATCTTCAAGTGGCACTGGCACTGGCACCCTCAAGCGCTGATGATGAAGAGAAGAAGAAGAAGCAGCTGTCGTCACGTGTGCTGCCGAACCCGAGGACAATTCTTTGGAATCTTCTGCCGAAGAAGCGCATTCCATGTTCACCCCAAATAGCCTTAGTCGTTTTCCACTACAATTAGTACCACCACTCGTGATGCCCCCATTCCCATGGCGATTGTTGTTGTGATGAGCAACGTTAACCGGCACAGAATCAATGATCATGGGGACAATGTTGCTCCCTCTCCCTTGCAAGTTTTGATCACCACCACCCATTGACATAGAGGACCTTAGGTAATAGAGTGAACCAGATCCCGAATTCTGGTAACCATAGTTGTTGTGATGAGTGGTAGTGGCAGCACCAAGCTGCTGGTACTGGTGTTGCTGAAAAGTGAAGAGGTTGTTGTAATTGAGATGGTGGTGAAAGTGATGATCGTGGTGGTAGCGAGGTGGCATGGTGGGAGGGAGAGAGTACAATCTGATAGAGGGAAGAAACAAAGGATCGTGATGATGAGGTGGATGAGCATGAGCATGATCGGGCCTTCTCTTCCAATCTATATACAACCGATGTCTATACAAATCCCCAAGGCCACGCTGGAAGGAGACAATGTCACCGGCATCCAGCTTCTTCTCCTTAACAAAGCGGCTCCACCCTTTTGTCATCACATAGCTCTGGCTGCTGTTCCAATAGGAATACCTGAATCGCCACACCTTCCCATTCCTGTCCTCGAAATTCAGGAGCAGACCCTTCTCGTTGGTTGAGGAGTCAAGGGGGAAGTACTTCTCCGCGTGCTGCTTCGGTATCACCAGCCTGTTCAGCTTCCCTACGTCGCTCGGTGTCGCCACTTTCTCAAACATGTGTTCTTTCTCCACTACTTGGTGAGCATGATGAACCACTCCTCCTCCTCCTTGTTGCAAATTCCCTTCCTCTTCCTCTTCCTTGCTGCTCCCTAGTGACAAGTCCATCAAGTCTAGCTTCTTTCCAAAATTGGATGCTGTATCTTGTTGGTGTAACCCTAATTAATGCCAGTGGGTGAATTGTTAATGGCATCTAGCAACAGATTCATGATGGGGAATTAATACTTATCACAAGAAAAATTGAAGAAGAAGAAGATGGTGATGATGAGATAATTAATTAAAGAAGGGCGTAGTGGTATGGTATATATAATTAATTTGTCGTGGATGGAGAAGACATTAAAAGGGATAAGGTAATAGAGCTAGCTTACTGCTGCTTTCTGATTCCCTTGTGATTGCTGCAGCTTCCTCTTCCTCCTCTTCCTCCCTGCTATCAGAATAATTACCTTTAACTTGTTGCATCAACTCCATGGACTTAATTATGGCTGACCTACCTTGAATTCTGTTAATAATAACCTCTGGATCTCAGCAAAAACAATGGGAAAGAAATAAAGAATAAAATAAAAATGAAGAAATTATTAGAATAAAGCGATCGAGGAGAGGAAGAGGGCAGGGAAAGTAAATATAAATAATAAAATCAAATATGAAAACAAATGGGCGGGTGTGAATTAATTAGATTACAAGGTCAAATAAATAAAATGAACGTATAGCTCTAGCATGAGGAAGATATTTTACCAGACCAGATTGCTGAGGCTAGCTCTAAAGAAAAACAAAAACAGGCTCGCTCTTAGTACAAAAAAATTAAAACAGTCGGTGCCTTCTTATTTGACCGCAAGCCTCCAACTCCAAACCCTAAAAGACAAGCCATATTGGAATGAATATGGGGGATTCAAAAAGGGGTCATGTTATTGTTACTGTTGACCTACAAACCATAACATGTGGAGTGAGATCGAGGGAGAGAGAGAAAGAAAGAAAGAAAGACGGGAAGAGAGGAAGAAGTCGTGCGGATTTTAGCTATAAGTATAGTTACCTCACACGAAGGTTCTTTACAACTAGGAAAAGAAGCAAAAATATTTCTTGCAACCCAGTTTTATTCTTGGGAGAGAGAGAGGGGGGGGATTACTACACTTACGTGGGGGCCATGAATAATGTGCCTATTGTGGCCATGTGAGCAACTTGTCGTTTTCATCATATTTGGTATAATCTGTACAGTACATATGCTTCCCGGTTGAGACCAAAAGGCCAGTTGTTCCGGAAGCAATGAGCTTAACTTAACTGTGTTAAATTTGCCCTTGCACCCTCATTTTATTGCCAAAGCAGAAAAATATATGGGGCAATGATATTGGTTAATTAATTTTTATATGGGTAAGGGCTTAACTAAGGCTAGCTAGTTATAGCAGAGAAATGCCAATATGGGGGAGAGTGTACACTTATTTATTTTTTTGACTTTTAGTGCCATTGATTGAGTGTGTTGTGGATGGTCCCCGGCCGTAAGGTAAGAAAAAGAAAAGCAAATGGCTAAACTAAGAGAAAATGAAAAACAGACCACCCTGCCCTGCAGGCGCTCTCCTGCCACTGCCTTCTCTCTATATAATATAACCTCAGCTGCCCTTACCTTCCCTTCAATTCACTTCTTTTTTCTCCTAAACAATCAGTATCTTTTAATTCTCACCCAATTATTTACTATAAACAAATGAGAGGTAATAGGTAAGAATTAGCTATCTTTTCCATGCCAACAACTTCTTCAGCACCTTAGTTCCCTTCATCTAAGTCAAGACTAAATGGCCACATTATGACCTTTTTGCCCTAGCTTTTAAGGTTATTCCAGTCTCTACTCACCATTGTACACGCGCGCGTTTCATATTTTTTTATTATGATATGAATTTTGTATTTAATAAATAAATATTTAAATTACATCATTTAAATTTAAAAGTTATAATCAACATACCCTGCATAAATGAATATTTTATTCATATATTATAAGTTCAATGATTGACTAATGTAATCATAGTCGGTTTTTTTTTTTAATTTTATATATGCCTTTGAATTATTATTTTTTAACTATTCTTGGCTCCCCACATTCTTTGAGATTAATCAATACCTTCAAACATGAAGAAATATGGGTTAGGCCCAACCCTTTGGCCTAAAAATTAGGGCTCTCAAAATTGTGGCTTAAAAAAATCAGACAAATTTGGCCTAATTAACTTGATAGGCTATGCTCAACTCAAGAATTATAAGTTCAAATACAACAACACCTATATATTTTGGTTTGATATGTTTTTTTTATATTTATTTAAATTTTAAAAATACGGTCAATTTGACCTAACCCAACGAGTTACCAACTCATAGTAGACAAATATAAAATGCAATACATAAGAAATTCAAGTAAGGTCGTGATGGATCACACAATATATTTTGACACCTCTATATAAAATAAGCATTAAGTGTTAATATCTATATATAAAAAATAACATCTCTAAAGATTTTATATAAATGTAAAAAAAATTTACCTCGATCATATTTTAGAAATTCTTATGAAAATTGATTAAATTTAGAAAACTAAATAAATTAAAAAAACACTGTATTATTTTAATTCTTTTCCATTAGGTTAGGGAAGGGGAAAAGGATTGAAGAGGGGAAAGGAAGAGAAAGGTGATATTTTGCTATATATAGCGGGATCGAACTTGTGCTTTTTTTAGGATAACTTGTGCTTGAAAGCTTATATCCATGGCTAATTAATTAAAGTGGAGTATATGATACAAGCCAGATATTTAATGTAGAATTTTAAAACATTCACCCAGAAACAGACACACACTTATGTCAGATCGATATTACACGGCCAAATTTTTTCTCTTTGATTGAGTAGATCGCGTTTAAAATTATTAATTCAGAAAAAAAAACAAGTATATCTTCATCACATTTAAGCATGGTCATCTTATTGGAAGATATACTTACACACGTACACATCGAATTATGGTCTGTAGCTATCGATCAAGACTTTGAATAGCTTAATTTCAATTATTGTTTAAAATTCCAAATGAAATTTTTTCTGTTAATTGATTAACCCTCTTTGTGCACATCAATTTATGTGTATAATAGTGTATTTAATCATGCAAAATATACTTTAATTTCCAGGCTAAATGTAGAGTCTATGCTCATGTGAAATGGTGGTCATTGATAGAAATAGGTTGAAACAACAATAAGAGGTAGTTTATTGGCGTCCTTAATAGGAGTAATTTCAATTCCTTTGTCTATCATGATCGATATGAACTGAGTGGAGTAATTTCGAACGTCGTCAGGCAGATAGAAGTTAGCCAAAGACATTATTGAGACAATTAATAGCCAGTTGCCTTCTTACATATGTAGAAACACGACCAGGTGGAAAAACATGTAACATAACCAAGAAAAATTAAGAAGTCATAAATACATTATTTGTGAGAGAGAGAGAGAGTAGTAAGCTACGGACATCCATTTGGGACTTGTTTGTTTACGCTTTGAAATGATTATATATGTATAACATGCACTGATCGAGAAAGTAACTGGAAACTCTGGGAATATATAATTAACTAATTACTACGTTAGCGCACTTCAATTTCTTTGTTTTCATTGTGCAGATCAGAGAACAGCTAGTGAAACATCCGAAAACCACAAACCCGGTTTGGATGTTTCTACTTTTCATCCTTATGCTTCTCGAAAACAGAAAAATTAGTATTATCCATGATCCTTTGATGGTTGCTTACATATAGTTATCCACCGTACAACTAATGGATATATTACATGATATCGATCTATCTAGCTCTACACATGATGATAGCTGGCTATATATGTTTATGACCAGCCATGCCAGTAATATCAAGTGGTCCAGTACTGTGCCGGTATTGTATTTCTTTGGTTGGATGGAGCCTCCAATCACCATAAATTACATATTTGCATCTATGATATAGACAAGCGAAAATATTAACATTGTCATACTCAAGTTTTAGAGATTGAATAGAACCAGAGAAAAGAGGACCAAAAAAATTGCCTTCGCCTTGGCAAGATGAATGGTGTCTAGTCACATTCCAACTACAATTCTATGCACTGGCAGGTGTGGCAGCTCACATATATAAGTGTGTGAATCCCTTTGTTGTCTCTTTTGGAACTCTCATGCTAATATTTTCAAATTAATGAAATACACTGTCATTTCTAAAGCTTCTGCTAGCTACACATAAATTAATAAAAATAAGTACTAATAACATCGTGAAATCACGTGAAAACTTGTCAATTAATCAATTAAAATTCCTGTTATCTAAAAAAAAACAACTAAAAATCCTCCTTTTATTTTTTCATTTTTATCCCTCTCATTTTATTCTTTTCAAAAGAGCTCCACTAACGAATGTCTTAAGGTCATCTCTAACATAAAAGCAATTGTGAAGCAAATACCACACCTAATGCCACACAAGAACAACGGTTCTGCACATAACAACTCTTCCTTTTCTGGTTTCACCAATTTTTAATTTATGTCGTGTGAGATGAATAGGAGATAAATAATAAAATATGAAAGTATGGAGTAGTTTATAAGATACATTGAAGAGACTTTTATAGAGTAGGAATAAAAGGTTAATATACTTAAAATAGTGAAAATGATGTGACATTAAAAAAAAGTGTTGAAAATTATATAATATAACTTTTAGTAACTCGTGAGAGTTGTTTAAAAACGATGAATTAATATAAACATGTATCTTTCATCTTCTTTTTTTTTTTACTTTATTTCTATTTTTTTATTTTTTCTTCTCTTTTCATTTCATTTTATTTACCACATTTGAATTGCCACTTTTTATTTCTCAATTTTTTTTCTTCCACCCCGTACATCCCACTTTAGAGTTTACATTTATCATTGTTCTTTGATTAAGTTGCCTCGAATGTATTGATTAAGAAATTAAAAATAAAAAAAATTATTAGTAATTACAATATAATCTTAATCAATTTTTTAAGTAATATAAAATTAATTATTTTTACTAAAGGGAGTAAAATGTATTGATAATATTAAATATTAATATTACACGCACTTTTATGAAAAGATAAGAAAAAAATGATCTGATTTCCTTAAAACATCAAATTAGTTGGCATTCTTCTTCTCGAAATAACATTGGAATCCCGTCTTTAATTTCCACAAATGGGATATTTGTTTTGAGAACAGAACTAGAATTAATGCAATAGAAAGAGCTAGCAACGTGAAAGACTGGTCTCATTTCTTTCTTTCCTCCTTTCATTAAATAAGGCGTGCAATGGAAAGCGGTTGAAGCCCTAATTCACTAGTCTGAATCTATTCAATTCGAAAGAGAAAGTAACAATTCGAAGGAAATATATTTCATACCAAAAATAATGAGCTAAAAGTGACTTAATCTGTTCAGTGCTTGATGTCATTAGTAATAGGTCACAATGCTTCTTTTGTATGATAATTAATTATAGCAACCTTGAATAATTTTTCCTTTCCCTTTTGTTCCCGTCTGTTAGTTTCTGGTATGAGACTGCAAACAGTTAGTAAAAACACATACCGAGAATTTCCGAGGAAATGTCACACCCCACATGCATTTGCATGCCTAGCTAGCTGCTACCTTAGCTAGATTCCGGTTAAGAGATAGATAGAGCAATTAGAATTTAGGAGCAAGCTGATGCCGCCGCCCTCACGCTTCTCTTTTTTAGTTACCAACACAATTCATTTTTAAGCCTTTAGCCCCACAACCACAACACATGTAAGAAAAATAAACATGTAAATATTGTGTCTATCACGTTTACTTATTTTATTTGTGTTACTGTTTGTAAGAAAAAAAAATTACCGCTTCAATTTAAAAAAGCAATTATCAAACTAATTAAAGAAAATAAAATTACTTTCACAAGAGACGAGATGGTGTAACATTAATAAGGATGACAATAAATTAGCAGTAGGTGGCAATTGTTGTCTTTTAAAAAATGTATATAGCTTTCTTTAATTCTCTGTATTTCTTGCAATTTGGACCACATCTTTTTTATTTTTTTATCATGATATTATTACAAAGTAATCTTCATCGAATGTGGTGATTAACTTTCATCCGAAACTTCAAGCACCATAATGTGAATATTTTCTTCTAATATGATTTCTTTCATATTCAAAGGTGAATCAGAATTTAAATCATTAATCATTTGCTTAAGGAATATAAGTACTACCTCTTGTATCAATGGTTCTTAGTCCACATTCTTCTTTATTGTTCTATCTATCATAATTATGAAAAATGGGAAAGGCATTACTAATTTAGGATATAGAGAGGTGGAACTGGAAAGAAAAAATGAGATGATAAGTGATGTCCAACCAAACTTATGGATCATTCTATTGGGGGAAAATTAGGTAATTGATTTGAGAAATATTTTATAGAAAATTAGATTTAAAAAATGAACTGACTGGATGTAACTTAATTAGTTTCTATGAAGTAAAAATAATGGCCCAAACCAAGTTAATTTGAAAGAAAGAAAAAACTTAGAAGAGGACAAGCATTTTTTTCAAAAAAAATGTCATGTGAGTTTGTGAGATTATTTTATTCAAGTTAGAATATCCCTATATATACTCTATTTATCCATAATTTTTTTCTCACAAAAAAAAGAATGTAAAATCATTAAAAGTCAAGTTTAATAATCAAAAGTTTAAATTAACATCAAAGAATTGTGTGATATACTATCTATGTATGATTAAAAAATAATAATAAAAGGCTAATAATTATTTATATATTCGTACATGAATCTTTGTTTATCTCATAAATTAGTTTTAGTTGAATTAAGAAATTATTTTTTATTAAAAAAAATCTGTTCAAAACGTTTTCTATTATCAGTTTTGGATCATTTTACCAATTTTTTAAATTGCTTAGACGGGTAACTCAACCGATTCATCTACTTTCAGACATATTAATCTAATTCAATTTTTTTATCAATGATAGTTGGTAGTTTCCTCACAATAAAATATTTTAATTTTATATAAATTGACTTCGTATATATGTATAGTCTCCCCTCTCAGGGTTTACTATGATTTTGGCTCTATATGCCAAATTTCAATACCATCCCTGTCACTTTTGTGTCCACGTTTATTCCAATTTCTGAAAATAATGTGTTCCGAATCATATGCAAATCATATTTGCAGCTAGGTCTATTCAAAAGAATTAAAGTAGACATCCGTTAATTAATCAGAAAAAGAAGTAGACATCTGTTAGTATTATTACAGCTATTTTTTTTTTTTTTGACAGAAGTATTATTACAGCTATTAGCGCATGTGGTATTTGTTAGGATATAATTAATCATATAATAAAACATAATTTCTTTATTAAGAAACACTATTCTAAAAGCTTTCACTTTATAATTATAACTTAGTCTTTTATATCAAAATAATTCAGAAACCGTGGAATCACTCTAAATTTCTATATTTTCTTTGGTCCTTAAATTTATACATTTTTAATTTATAGATTTCCATTTTGGGGTGAGGTGAAGGACTGGACCAGTTTCTAACAAGTCCTGTAAGTGCTTTAAATTGAAGGAATAAAAAGAATTAGGACACAAACCATAAATTTGTCTTGTAGAGACCAGAGAGACAACTACATATGTCATATCATTACACCACAAAAGTGTATATAGCCTGGCTAAACCAACCTGAATTTAGACTTCCTCTTCCCTTGTTCTCCTCATTTATTTCCTTCTTTTATGGACGAGTACACTCTCAAAAGTAGGCGCATTATCAGTTTTTTTAGGCGATCGTTTGCTAATAATTAAAGCCAATTATTTAAAAGTTTTAAAATTGACAGTGTAGTAATATTTGGCTTTTCTTTAACATGTTGAAAACGACCAAATTTGGTATGCTATAACGATAAATGCTGTGTAATTTTCTTAATTGGTATGCGTGTTAAGGTACGAAAGATTAATTAGTAGTAATAATCTCCAGTCTCCACATTATGGTTTCCGCTCGAGCATCAATTTTATTTCTACCACCTCATGTGCCCTAAAGTCTAAGGAATATATAGGGCTTAGCCATAGTAGGTTAACTTTGATTAAAATAATTATATACATCTGATCTCAGTTGAGGATAAGCTAGACAAATATTACTTCTTTTTCATATAATTTTTTCATTTCCCCCAATTTCCATCGTAGTAGTTTGTCCAGAAAACTTATAAGTAATGGCTAGTTCCAAATTAAATCTATTGGCTGTGATTCTAATAGTACTACTTTGTGAGTTTTTTTAAAGAATTGAACACACTAGTAGATGAACTATGTTACATGGAGATGGTAAAAGGCCTAAGATATATTTGTACGTTTTGTATCCAATTAATAGGTGGGTGGATTTTATGAGAGGGAGAGAAAAAAAATTTTGAGATGAGCCTCCTAATTAAATGACAAAAGTATATATCAAGAAATAACAAACTTTAGTGAATATTAATGGCAAAAAATTCAACTCTCCGACATGGTGGTCCAGTCTTTCCTTTTGAGTTAATAGCAAACGCTATTTTCCCACGTAACTAAAATAGTGTTGAAAACGTACGTTTTGTCAATCCATCGATCGAGTGAGGCATACGGGGATTGATTAACTGGATATTTAATTTTCTTTAACAAATTTTTTAGCATAATATCGAAGCCAATCTGGTCTTAATTATTATGTATGATCGATTGATTGATATGTAGATATGCAAGAAAGATTTGGTGGTGGGAAATTTACTTACTATTCAAGAGAGAGAAGATAGGTTACCAAAACAGTGAAAAACTATTTAGCACAGATCAGCAATATATATACAGTAGATAGGACAAAGTGAAGGAAGGGCATGGGGAGTGTTATGAATCAATCTATCTATCACAGAGTCTGCTACCTTCAAGGAAGGGATAAAGGGAGACCACAGAAATAGGAGTGGGACCATATGTAAGGGAATGGGGACACAAGCAATTATACAAATCAACCAGATTGCTGGAAAAGGAACTTTATTCAGTGGTGGCGAGTTTACCCAAATAATTCCATTTGAGATGTATATATATAAGGGGCACAGACACAGTGTGCGTGTGTATGGTAGGGGAAGGAAGAAAGAGTACAATATATTTGCAATAGGCCAAATAATAGCAGCAGCATGCAGCTGGGCTAGGTAGCTGTAGAAGCATATGTAATGTATGTAATTACAGTTCCTTCCTTCCTTTAAAATACTAATATGTATCTACCCTCCCCTCCCTCCCTTCAATTCTAAATGAAAAAGAAACCCCACACTAGGAGTCTAGTCTCTCATTACATGGCCCTCACTACTACTACACTACCCTCGATCTGAGAAAACCGTTGGGCTTTCTTCCATGTTGGGTCGCTTTCCAATCTTCAATTGCATATAACAAGTTTAGGCCACTAGCTAGGTGCTACAGTCCCCCTTCCCTCCCATCTTCTCTATTATCATTTATTCATGTATATATTACAGTGCAGCTAGCTTATGTTGCTTTTGTTTGTTGCTTTCCACTGCAAAATTATATGAGTATAATTATGGTGGAGCCATCTGCTGAGCTGTATTCTTGCCAGCCCCAGTGCTCCTGTGCCTTTGCTTTCTGTTTCCTCATTAATATATACTTCAATATCATTTCCCTTAGCTAGCCACACCTCCAATTTAATACTATTAACAACTCTAGATGTAGGTCAATTTTCATACACACAAAAATACCATCGACCTATCTGCCTAATTCATCTTGAAATACTATTAAAGATTCAGTTCTTTCTTCACTTATGATTTCATCTTTATAAGCTGTCATTACGTTTTAGCTAGCCGTATCTGTTAAATTCATTAAGATTATTTGGTCATAAAACAGATTCAATAATTTGCGTTATTATATTTATTTTTGAGATTACTTATTTAGAAGGTACAATTTCAAACTAAAAAAAAAAAAGTTTATGTGCAGCAAATGTCATTCATAAACCAACAAAGCTTGACACAAATTATGATAGCCATTTATATTCCTAAATCAAATTATTCAAAATTTAAATCCCAATTGCTCATTGAATATAAAATAAATTGTAACGAAGATTATAGTTTATATTCCTGAGAAACATCAGTCACTTCTTTTAAGGAAGATTATAGTTTATACTAATACCATGGCAGTAAGCAAAATGTCATTCATGATTAAGTTTTACGCTATTTTAATTTTAGTGGACAGATTATGTTAGTAAATAAAGTAACTCAACCCTTACTAATGGACATAATACTTACTCATGGTAAAAAAAAATTAGTGTATAACCCTTTAATCTTTGAAACTTCTAATATTAAAATTTTATTTTCTAATTACTAATATTATTTCTATCACTCCCTTTAATTAGAAAATTTACAAAAATAAAAATTTTAAGCACCAATCAAGTCGTACTCTACTCTTCTAAATTTTTCAAACTTGAGAGACTTCGTAAAAATATCCACAACTTGATGTTGTGTCTTCATATAAACTAGTTTCACCTCTTTCTTGATAATGTATCCTCAAATCAAATTATTCCATGTGCCTGCTTGCTTCATTCATGAAATTGGATTCTTAGCTTGGTGGACTTATTATCAATATATAAATCTTTGTATACTCTCGTTTTGGTTCATGTTAAACTCCTTGAAGGAGTAGAAAGCTTACATGGCCTTGATCATTTTCTTCAAAATATGAAAGAAAATCATAGCTAGGTGTCCTCGTCTTTATCCTAATTTTATTGTATGCTTTCTTCATCAAATACTACATTTTTATTTACAGCAATCTTTCCATTGTTTAATGTATATAACTTGTAGGCTTTCGTACTTGCATCATAGTTAGTGAACTAAAATATATAGAACATACTAAAAGGACTGAGTTGAATAATGTTGTTAGTGAAAACTTTAAACCTTTTGTCAAATATGGAACCTTTTCAAAAACAGCCAAGGCAAAGCGCTTGAAATTGATCAAATTAAAGATCGTCTAACACAGTTTTAATTTGGCTCTAAGTTTAGTAAAGTAAGGTTTTAGCCCGAGATTATCCAAATAAGCTTAAAACAATTTTCTATAAAAAAAAAATATAACTAAAAACTTGTGGATGTGTTAAAATGAACTTAATAGAAAACAAGTTAAAGCTTTAAAGAAAAAGTATAAACACTTATTTTTACACTGATTTACCCAAACTCTTCAAATTTAAATTCTTGAAAGATTCCTCATTAATTAAAAATTTATTACAAAATAAATATTTTATTCTATCACTTTTGGTTTACATAGTATTTTTTAGGTTATCTTACACACCCTTAATCTCTTCCTAAAACTTATTAATATTTAATATTTTTTTATCGTTGAGTCACTTTTTGATTTTCTAAACAACAATTTGAATGAAATATAATTTTAAAGAAACTTTCACAAAGAAAATATTTACAATTAGATCAGATTACAAATAACTTTACAAAGTAAAAGATAATATTTTCAACACTTATGGTTGATCGTCCATAGACTTGTAAGTATTGGAGCAAATTTAGCTGCACTTCAATATCTCAGAATACTTCATTGTTGTATGTTATTCTTTATGCTTCTTTTATAGGCTTCAGAAAAGTAGTTGTGAGATTATATAGCCTTCTCAAAAAGTTTTCGTTTTCTCATAGCTAAAAAAGTTACAACGTGACAACTTAGGGTGGAGAGAAAAAGGGGTGGAGAGTGAATTTTTTTACCTACCACCAGATATTTTTTGATCATTGAGTCACTTTTGACTTTATAAACAACAATTTAAATGAAATATAATTTTAAAGTAACTCTCACAAAGAAAATATCTACAATTGAGATCAGATTACAAATAATTTTACAAAGCAAAAGATAACATTTTCAACACTTATGTTTGATCGTCCATAGACTTGTAAGTATTAGAGCAAATTTAGCTGCACTTCAATATCTCAGAATACTTCATTATATTGTTGTATGTTATTCTTTATGCTTCTTTTATACTTCTTTTATAGGCTTCAGAAAAGTAGTTGTGAGATTATAGCCTTCTCAAAAAGTTTTCGTTTTCTCATAGCTAAAAAAGTTACAACGTGATAACTTAGGGTGGAGAGAAAAAGGGGCGGAGAGTGAATTTTTTTACCTACCAGATAGTTATTTTAATTTTTATATAGAGAGAATATTGTAAAAGTTATTTCGTCTGTTTCTTTTTATTTGCCGTTTAAAATTGTTATGTAAAAATCAATAAATATAATAAATTTTCTTGATATATTCTAATAAAATAGTGGTGGAATTTTCTATTTTACTCATTTTTTTTCATTCCATAATAAATGCATGCGTAAATTAATTAAAGATTAAAAAATGAATGAGGGTTTAATTGATAAAGGAATAACCAATATGATCTTGAACTTTATTAATGAGAGATAAATAAAAATAATTTTTTTCCAAAAATACGATAGTTGAAAAAAACAAAGGAAGTATATCCTATTTGTTATATTATTTGAACATATATAGATTTTTTTTACTTATAATGTATGAAAATTAAATTTTAAAATTAATAGAAGCTATAGTAAAAGAAATCGATGACACAAAGTTAACGTGAACATATGCATATTTATAATAAATAAAATAATTTTTTCCACTCTCAAAATATCTTAGAAGTTTCTCTCATGTAACCAATATATATATATATATATATATATATATATATATATATATATATATATATATTTCTTACAATTTTTTATCAGTAAACAAATGTAATAGCTTTACAATTATCATAGCAACGTACTGCCTTTTGATGAATGTTCGGTAATTTAGTCTATTTTCTTTCCCAATTATTTATAAGTTGAACCCCAATACGGACAACCCAACCATCGTCCGACGACGGGATGATTATAAATTTAAGATCTTATTTTAAGGGTAAAAGTCAAATTACACTGTATTTTATAACCATTATTATCCTGTATATGTTTGTTGAAAATAAATTGCTAGTACTTACTTTCATCGAAAGGCTATGACAAGTCATGTATATGTATAAATTGCAAGAACTTAAAAGTTATTGAACATTATAACTTTACATGCCTAGCTATCTAACTAGACTACTCCTTTAGTTCTTTGGTGTCCTATGAATTATATATATATATATATATATATATATATATATATATATATATATATATATATATGGCTTTGCTTTTTATTCAAAGATATAATGATCGAAAACTATCATGTCAGATAATGGTGGTCCAACAAATGTGTATAATAATGTCACACATAGAAGGTGACCTTATACATAAATTATTGCACTACACGAATTTATTTATTTATTTAAGGTTTTGGGGGAAAATTTTGTATCCGTGACTCAAGACATATGGGACATCATACAGAAGTTGAAACATAACCATCTCAAAGATAAAGGCTGCATTCAGTTATTTTAGTACTTAAACAAATCAAATAAAGATTTTTTATGGGTGTACTAGCATTTCTTTTAAAGTTGTCAAATGAATATCCACCACTGAACTAGTGCAAGATTAAAAAAAAATAATAATAATAATAATGGGGAGCCACGCGGACTTGCATGATAAACGTACTCAAATATTGGCTGAAGATAATATACTTCATCGATCATTACGTGCTTTTTTCCATGTAATTTTATTGCAACAATATTTAAAGGTTTGATAGTAGTTCTAGGGGTGGATTTGACAGATTGCGGTGGATAATGGTAAACTCGAGACAGCAACACTTTGATAGCATGCAGATGCAGACAAGGAGCTGGCCGGAGGAGCATTTGTGGATGCATCTCTGGGTCTGCCACTGATCATATATAGAGAGTTTTGTTTTGTGGGTTTGGGTAGAGGATATATAGGTATTTTCTAAGGGTGGGTACCCTTCTACCCATGTCACATATCCTCTATCTTAATGAAAATACTTTATTTGCTAAATTCATGGATTCCTTTGTTCCAATCCCCACTTGTGTATTTTTTTTTTTACATGATATTATGTTTTTTTCTTCTTTTATTCTATTCAAAAAAATCTAAATCTCACATTAATCAAAAAATAAAGTTATATAAAATTATATATATGACAGATAATTTTCACCTTTTAAATTAGTTTTTGGGATTGAGTTAAACCTAAACTCACATTCTAAGATTCTAAGATATTTGATTCATAAAACATGTATCTTTATTTATTTATTTGACTTATTTTTTTCCTTATAAAATTAAAATAATGACTTAAATATGTTTTTGGGATTTTTTTTAGTTTTTTAAATTAAATTTTGTATTTTTTTAGTCTCCAAACTCGTAAATGTTTTTTAGTCCCTCTTAACCAATTTTTGGCAGTTTAAATGTAAATTTGTGACAATTTTTTATCACATGAGGGGTTAAAAGAATTAAATTTAAAAAAGATAAATTTTTTAATTTAAGAGACTAAAAAATTATTTAAATATAAAAGAATTAATATTGTAATAACATGGACATGTTTAATCTACCTACATGCATGTTGCCACATATATAGCAGACTATTGAATTAACAATTTTTCTTATTTTGTAGCATTCCAATTGATGAAATAATGTGACAATGATCACTTGGACTTGCGCAAACTTATAATAGTATGTTATGTAACAAATCATATGAACTCAACTTAAAGGAAGTCTGATTTTGGCTATTCAAATTTTATTAAGTCAATTATGTTGTTTTATTTTTAAAATTAAAAAATCTGGTTTTATTCATAATTTTCTTGTCCCTTCGATCAAGGGACATATTTGATAGGAGAATTTTCAAAATTGATTAAAATTATGTTTGCTTAGTTATAAACATTCTTAAGAATATTTACAAATGTTTCTTTGGAATCAAATATTTTTATATTTACTTTCAATGGAAATTTTTTAATATATAATTTTTTATTCAAAAATACCCTTTTAGTAAAATAACTTCATTATTAGTTACAATACTTTAAAAATTTATTATTTAATTTTTTAAATAATATCTTATCATAAGAAAATCTTTATTATTTCTTAAATAAGGAAAAATATGAAAATATTTTTTTGTAACTTGAACCCGGTGTTTTCTTGGTCCTATACTTATTTTCAAATGCAATAGAGAAATCAAAATATGTTTGAATAACTTTTGTTTTGTTGTAGAAATAGTTTTTATAATTTGAAATTATGAAATATACTACTGTGACTATTAATATTTTTATGTAGTTTTAAAAATGAACAATTCTTCATTCTCTTTACTTTAGATTTCTTTTACTCTTTCCACTTAAATATTGTTTAAACCTTGAGACAATACAATAACCTTAAACAATTTGTTAATCAATGCTTTGATTATATATCTTCAAAGAATTAAAAATAAAAAGTACTTAAAAAAATACAATGTTCGATTTATTAAAAATTAAAATTAAAATTTATAAAACAATTGATATTTTAAAAATTATAATAATTGTATTGATAATATTTATTAATATTTTATCCCTAAATTTAATTATTTATTATGTTTAATTGGAAATGTTTCAAAATTCCATATAATTAGACGAGCCAGTAAAGGTATTGCAATTTTGTCTTTTTTGGATAAAATTTGATGATTTGATTATTCAAAACAATTTGATTAATTTATTTTTTCAAATTGAAAAAAAATGAAATAAAAATTTAATTAAATTGAATTAATAATAAAAAAATTATACTGTTATTCAATTATGAATTATCATATATTATAACATTGTTAACTTTTATAATAATTAGTTAAAAACCTTAAGATAATATATACCAATTAACCTCCAGTAGCCACATGAATATTGATCAAGAATCATAAATAATATAGTTGTTTTAAACTATCTAATAATCCCTCAAATCATTAACTCAAAATTTGTAGAATTAAAACTTTAAATAATTTCTTTATTTATATAATATTTAACCTTTTCATTAATATTTAATAACGTGAGAATTCACACTTCTAGTATAACAAATAGATTAAGGGATGAATAAGTGATTGATTGATACGAAAATTATACTTTAATTTGCCTGATTTGTTTGCGTTTGGTGTGTGGATGATATTAAAGCATAGTAGACATGCAAGTTATATTAGGTAAATAAAGTGAGAGTGAGACCATCAAATGCCAAGTGTGCAGTGCAGAGCAGGGAAAGGGACAATATGCATCATGCATGGATCGCCGACCACCTGATATATATACATCAAATAAAACTTTTTATGCCATCAGATGAATGCGTGATCCACATGCACTCTCAAAATTATTATGGCTTTCTCTCTCTTGGACTCACAAGTCACAAAATCATGGCATTTTCAACTATTCAGATTACATGTTTTTCTTTTTATATGTTTTTGGCCTTTTTTTACTTTTGCATGTGAATTCATGTTCCCATTGGAATTGGATTTATACAGTTCCTTGTCTTTTGGGGAACTTCTAATAATAAAGATAAAATTTTGTACATGGGTACCACTCCTTCATATAAAATGCATGCGTATATGGAATTAGCACATATACCCAGTTACATTCAATTATACAAGGGGAAGAGAGGCACGGAGTGGCTTCCTAAAGTTTTTAAATAATAAAAAAATAAAATTTAAATACAGTTAATAAAAATGATAGAATAAAAAATAATATAAAAATAGTGAGAAATTAATGTAAGTTTAAAAAATGAAATTAATTTAAGAAATCATTTAAGGATAAAATTATCCAATAAAATACCAACATCAAATAAGATGATTCTCACTATTAATAATAATTATAGATAACGCATTACTCTTAAGGCAAATTAAACACGTAATAACAAATTAGCTAATGTGAATTGATAAAAATACTTTTTCATAAATGGACGTGGTAGTCGTATAGCAATTTATATAACATTTTTTTGTTTATCTCTCTTCCATCCTATAATTCTATATATTACATTTTAGATTCAAATTTTTTTTTTTTTTCTCTCAATCTCTTGGTTGTACAGTTACAAGTATAATTCTTTCATAAATATCTTAATACTATAATTTCTCTTTGATTGTGTGTGATTTGGATTTGTCAAGTTTTTTTTTTAATTTAGTTATTCTATTTTAAATTCAGTAAGGTCAGTTTATTTACAATTTTAAATTCTCATTTTTCATTTGCATAGTTGAGTTTTCTCATAATTGTGGGACTCGGGAACGCTCATAACTCACAAGTCAAAACTGAGTGATGTTGGGTTGGGGCCCATTATAAAGCCTGTGGAGTGGAGAACACACCATCCGTTTAATATCTACTGGTGGCAATTTCTATATACACTCCCTACGATTATTAAATATACTCCGATTATGTGTTGCAGAAACAGAAGCATAAATTATTGAAATCCAGAAGGGCAAACCTTTTGTTCTAGCCTTTGATTGTTCTGGCCTGTCATGTCATGTTTTAATTTGGCACTTCTCTGTCTCAAGGTTGGTACGTGGTGATGATTGGAATGGATGAGTAGAGTATTTGATTTTTTAATGGAAACTATAAAATAGTCAACAACATATCAGTATTGGGTACTTTCCCATGTGTACCTGTAAGGAGTGGTAATTAGTCCCTTAAAATAAATGGCATTAGTATTAGGAGAAAAATCTAAAGTTGAATTTGGAGGTCTGGTATGGCGTTGTAAACCTGTTGGAAACAGACACCGTTCACATTACCTTAGAAGTCACATTTTATTGCATGTCATTGTTTTAAATGTGAAAATATTGTCACCTTGTACTTATTCAAGTTGTAATTTAATCTGGTCCTTCTAGTACCAGTAAATTTGATTAAACTGCTAGCAAGTCTGAAAATTGGATATGGCATATTCTCATTTTTTATTTACCATTTTGGTTTGTAGTTGTACACTGTTCTGTTATTTGTGATACAAGGCTGGTCCACTATCATATAGTCTTGGCCTTACTTTGCCAAAGTCATTCTACAAGTATCCCAAATGACATATGAACAAAGTAAATAGATGCAGTTAAAAGCCAACAAAACAGTGAAAACGCCAATTATCACTCCCAAAGTGCAATAAAATTAAGAGTAACTCACTCAATTATGTAATGCAATATGTTTTTGAAAAATCAGGAAACAATATTCGCATCGAGTGATTTGATGGCATTATTCCACAGTCCACAAAGACCATGACCATGACCAATGGGTGATGCTCTCATGCCAACACCCACTTGCTCAGCGCTGACCCTAAGAACAAAGGCAATCACCCACTTGTCAACCAAATATGCCACCGTGAAATTGTTGTGACAACGATTCCAATTAGTGCCCATTCCGTTCTTCAATTGTTATTCCTATTTGTTGATCCAAAGAAAGACATCAGTCAATTATTCAACTTCATCATTCTTTCTTTTACATGATATAATATTCTTCTAGAATTATACTTATTGTCACAAACAATAACGAATCATCATCCTCATTCAAATTCTAAACAACTCATTGATTTCTGCCATGTTCATATCCGAATTAATTGGCCATGCTACCATTATTATTTTATTATTCTTAATCATAAATTATTATGCTTAGTAGTTGTATGTTTTTATGTATTAATGCATTGTAAGAACACTGGTCCAACATCTCAAAAATAAATTTATATCACATTTTAATCAAAAACTTTAAAACTTAAATTTATAAATCTTTTTCTTATTTTCTCATTTTTACCAAATATGAGATTTCATTATATATTTATATTCCAACACTTTTTTTTAAAATTAATTGATTTTAATTTTACAAGTCTAGTCTTTTCTGTTTAAGTTTAACTATTAATGTTATTTCTTATTTAAATTAACCATACATGTATTTCCTTTAATTTTAAATATTTTTTTTTACATTTCAAAATTTCATTTAAATAAAAATGTGTTTTATTTATATTATATATATACTGATCACTTACTAATTATTATAAATATGTTGAATTCAAGGGCTTAAATTTAGTAATTAACTTATAATTTTTTGGAAGTCTATTAGATTAGATTCATATGCAGGAAAAAAATAGAACACATTCATACAAATGAATTAGATTAGTTTCGACTATACATATTTTTCAGCTGGAGCTAATCGGGTGGACGATACCCGACCCATTAAAATAATCATATCCGGTAATGGTGGTTAAAAGAACATCTAAGCTTAAAATAAATCTCTTAATCATTAATGGATAATAAATTAATTTGACCAAAAGTTTTATCTTCTATGAATCAAATAAGGATAGATTTTTTTTTCTTAAATATAAAGGATAGAGTTTTCTTCCCTCCCATGTCCTTTCTTTTAAAAAAATATTTTCTTTTCGTTTCTTCTTCCTCTATTGAATAAAATAGAATCTTAAAGAAAAAATAAATAAAGTGGTTGACGAAAGTCATGTCATATCTTTCGTATAAATATTTTGTGAAATAAAATTGTATTAACCAGTATTTTTAACGAGGCAGAATCTTCTCTTGAATGAGAGGATATTTATCATTTCTCATTTATTTTCTTTCTTCGTGATAGATAACTTTATTCTTATGATATTATAAAATTTTATATTATTAATTACTTAAAAATACATTAATATTATTTTTCATTAAACATTTCCTTTCTAAAATAAATTATCATTAAATTTCTAAAAAAACTATCTTTAATCTCATATTTAATTATTTATATTTTAAAAATAATTATTTTTTAAGTTTTTAATCAAACACAATGACATCATATAATTTATGTAGCTTTTATTTAATGAGACAAAACTTTGGTGTTGTATAATTTGATATTTTTTATTCAAGTTTTAATTATTTGTGTTATTTATTTAATTAATCGCATACTATTTATTTTAATATTTAAATACTTATTAATTAGTCGTTATTTCGAGTGGTACTGAGTCAAAATCTTAACGAAAATTAATTATTGATAGAGTTGGTGCACAATTCGTACCAATATGATTAAAAGAAAATTAAATATCTTTATTAAAAAATCCTCAATTTGAAATAATAATTCCTTCTAAACCTAGAGTAAAAAATCAGATTATATAATAATAATGCCAACTATTAGAAATCAAGTATTTTCATGTAAAAAAAAGAAAAAAAGAAATCAAGTATTTTTCCTACATCAGTATTAGAAGTTAAGTAATTATTTAAACGTTAAAAAATCTCCATCTTTCAAAAAATAAAAATCTTCAAATTGGTTGTTAAATATTAGTAAAATATATCACATAAACTATTTAAGAAAAAGAGTAATACTTAAGAGACTGAATTGATAATTTAGTTTTTAAATTTAAAACATATTTACACATTTACATTTATATAATATAAAGATTAAAATTTTAGTAATTTTCAAATTTTTTGAAGTCTCCATTTATCGTACTAGATTAAATTAAAAATTTTAGACTATAGTAGTATTAGATTAAATAGTAAAGTAAATTATACTTATTCTCATGAGATTTGTTCTTATTAATACATCCCATTTTCCTTATTTTTTATATTATTTTGTGTCCATAAGAAAAAGTCACCGTAACTTTTTTACACCAAAGAAAGAGTAGTCATTGTAACGATTTACACTTAAAAGGCTTAATGTAAACAAATCTAAAAATTATGGAGTTTTCTTAAGATTAAAAAATAGAAAAACATCTAATGTAACAACGACAAACTTAAAAGAAGTTTGTATAATTTATTCTATACTAGATTTTAAATCAATGCGATGCACAATGTTAATTTTAATTATATATTTTATATTGATATTCAATAGTGTTTTTGTAAAAGAAAATATACATAATAGAAAGCACGTAATTTTAAAATATATTTTTACAAAAATTTTAAAATATTTAATAGTATATTATTGATTACATTAAAATGAGAAAGACTAATATTACTGAGCAGAATACATTAATGAATTTTTTATGGTTGTAAAAATGATTAATTAAATTTGTATAAATGATGATATGTATTTTAATTAATTTTATTTATTACGTGAAAATATTAAATATATTCACAAAATGTTGATACACAAATTAGTTATAATTTAGTCCTAATATTTTTAGGACTAATTTGTGTAAACATATACTTTTAAAAAGGTATATTATTTTCACATGTAAAAGAGTTATTTAAACATATTTATTTAAATAAAAATGACAAATTTTAAATTTATTATAAAATGTTTTTGAAACTTTTTTGTATAAACAAATATTCTAATAAAGAAAATAAAAGTATAAAATGTATTTCAAAGGTGCTTACGTAAATAAATGTTCCAATAAAAAATGAAAAATTCTTAACTTATTTAAAAATACTATGAAAAAATAGTAAATAATCATTGTTATTTAAAATTTATTTAAATAGTATAAAAAGTTAGCCGTATGCAGAATTTATTTGTAAATATTAAGAAAAAAAAGTTGATTTCATATTAATAAATAAATAGCACGCCATATTTTTAATGAGAGAGAAAAATATCATAATAGATTGTTCAAATATCTTTTGTACAATTTACATATAAATCAAAATTCAAATAAAACATTCACACAATGTGAGACAATACAAAAATAATAAAAATGAGAGAAAGGAAAAAATTAACCAGAGGTTCTCAATACTAAAATTGTCACGCTTGCCTATTATTAAAATGGTCAAATCAAATAAGTCTAAATAAAGTGTGTGAAAAATGCATAAAAAACAAAGAAAAAATATGAAATATACAAATAAATTAGATGAAAATTTTTGCATGTAAATAAACCATGCAAAGTATTGAAAAGCCAATAAGATAAAAAAAAGTATTCAAGTGAAAGGTTCATATTAAGCAAAATAAATGTGGGACAATAAAAAAAATGATGGAGAAAAAAAAATTAACAACATGCTCTCAGTACTGAAATTATGACACTGTCTATTATGAAAGGATCAATACAACAAAACAAATAAGTCAAAATAAAGTGCGTGAAAAACACATAAAAAGACAAAGAAAAAAGAAAATATGCAAAGAAAATAGTTGAAACATTTTATACCTAAATAAACCATGTAAAGTGTTGAAAAGAGAAAGATAAAGATGAAAAACTAACAGAGAAGATTGAAAATATAAGAAATTTGAGATTAACATGAATCTGATTATTGAAAAGAGGAACAAATTTGAAACAAAAGAATACTTCATTTTCTTTTTAGAGAAAGATTTCAACGTAGGAATAAGAAGAGAGTTTAAGAGTGAGAATATTGGAAGCAAATGTCATATTGAATTGACAGTATACAATTACACAATATAAATGTGCAATTACTAAAATTTCTCTCTAAATTGTATGTGTTGTTATTTTTTTCTTTATAATTATCATTTAATACCGAGTTTGAAAGACTCATAAATATATTTCAAAATTAATGATTCTATAAAAAAATATTTTATTATTTTTAATGAATTTTATTATTATTTTTATTATATGTGATTCCAACTTTCCAACTCTCTTCGGACCTAGATATTTTATTTTGTTCTAAAATGTTTTGAATCACGTGTTTAAAAAATGATACAAATTTAATTGATTTTTTATACATTATTGATTGAATTAATATTGCATTAATATATTATAATATTTTATACGTTATTATTAGTGTATTAATATATTGATTGATTCAATATATTTATAAAATATATTAATTGAATAAGAAAAATAATTAATATATTATATGATAACGGTAA